>NC_084628.1:45487215-45499715 GCF_033978795.1 Nerophis ophidion
AATGTGTGGCGCATTATGAAGTGTAAAATACGACAGCGGTGACCCCGGACAGTTGAACGACTGAAGCTCTACATAAAACAGGAATGGGAAAGAATTCCACTTTCAAAGCTTCAACAATTAGTTTCCTCAGTTCCCAAACGTTTATTGAGTGTTGTTAAAAGAAAAGGTGATGTAACACAGTGGTGAACATGCCCTTTCCCAACTACTTTGGCACGTGTTGCAGCCATGAAATTGTAAGTTAATTATTATTTGCAAAAAATAAAAAAATAAAGTTTATGAGTTTGAATATCAAATATGTTGTCTTTGTAGTGCATTCAACTGAATATGGGTTGAAAAGGATTTGCAAATCATTGTATTCCGTTTATATTTACATCTAACACAATTTCTCAACTCATATGGAAATGAGTTTGCCAGCAGACACCAAAACCAACCAATCAATTGAATTAATTTTAATCATCCCCTAAGTCATCCAGCATCCATAATATTATAAAATAATGTTGCTGAATAGAAAATCGCTCTACAAATTTTTTTTTACGACACTCACACAAGTCTGCTCATTGTCTTCCTGTGCAGCGATCCAGCCGTCGTGTGTAGAACTGTCAGTGTGCACGTCCTTCTGACACCTGCCGAATAAAACACTGGATCGTGCTCGCAAAAGAAGGTGATGAGTGTTGATAAATCACATCGCGTGTGCTAAAACATATTTGCAGAGACGCAAAATGGATTGCGCGCCTCATTCTGCTCGTTTAAGACTCAATTTCATCAACGGTGTTACAAAAAAGATCAGTTAGAATAACACATAATGTTGGAAATGGAGAACATACAAATCCTTTATTTATTGAATAAGAAAATACTGAAATTCCACGACATAGTGAATTTGCAAACAGCCAACATTTTTCACAAAGTAAACTATAATCAGCTACTCAAGAATATATAAATATATATATTAATTACATTTTTCTCTAAGACTATATTTCTCCTATTTTGTATATATATATGTATATATAGGTGTGGGAAAAATGACAAGACTACTTCATCTCTACAGAACTGTTTCATGAGGGGTTCCCTCAATCATCAGGAGATTTTAATGGAAGCATTCACATACAATGGTTTATATCGGGCACAGAGTGGGTGGGTACAGGCAGGTAGGGTGTGGTGATTGGCTCATGTGTTACCTAGGAGGTGTTTCTATCTGTGGCGGCATGTTGAAATCATTTCACTGCGCTTGTTGAGGGATGACAGGTCTGGATGATATATAATAAATAGTTTCTCTTTTAAGCATAGGTTGCATCTTTTATTACCACTGTTGTAAGGTGCGCTGGATGCAAGAATTTGCCATGTTATTGAATATTCAACGTTATTGTCTTTGAGGTTCCAAATGTGCTTGCTGAGTTCTGTAGAATTCCGCAAGGTCTGGTTTCTAAAGGAGGCCTTGTGATTATTCCATCTGGTTTTAAACGCTCCTTCGGTTAGTCCTACGTACGTGTCGGATGTGCTAATGTTACCTTTGCTTGGTAAACGACTGATGATTGTAAGCACCCCCCAGGTTTCTTGCGACAGTTATATTCCTTATTGGTCTCAGAGTTGTTTAGTCTGGGGGTAGGCAGTCCTTTTGCAATTGCTTTGTTGTGGTTTGAAATGATTTGTTGTATGTTATTCATACAGCTGTAGCTCAATTTAATGTTGTTCTTGTTGAATATGTTTCTTAGGGTGTTGCCTTTGGAATTTAAAACATTTGTACGCACGTACTACACTTAAGACTTTTAGTATATCTGTATGTGGAATTAAATGGTGGAATGGATTAAGCAAAGCAAACAATGTACTAATATGATCCACTTCAAGAAACTCTTCAAACTTAAAGTACTTACAAAGTACAATGAAGAAGAACCATGGTAAACATTCTGAATTTATTTTCAACCATCCATTCATTTTCAAGATAATCTTACTTCACCGAGTATTATTTCTTTTTTTTTTTTATTGTGATTACTTATGGAGTATATCAGGGGTAGGGAACCTATGGCTCTAGAGCCAGATGTGGCTCTTTTGATGACCGCATCTGGCTCTCAGATAAATCTTAGCTGATATTGCTTAACACGATGAGTAATGAATAATTCCACTTTTAATCATAGTGTTAAAAATAGCGTTCAAAATATAAAACATTCTGGCTTCCTGTGCACTTAAGATGTGACTTTAAGGTTTTACTACTTACGTATAAAATACTACACAGTCTAGCTCCATCCTATCTTGCCGATTGTATTGTACCATATGTCCCGGCAAGAAATCTGCCTTCAAAGGACTCCGGCTTATTAGTGATTCCCAAAGCCCAAAAAAAGTCTGCGGGCTATAGAGCGTTTTCATTTCGGGCTCCAGTACTCTGGAATGCCCTCCCGGTAACAGTTCGAGATGCTACCTCAGTAGAAGCATTTAAGTCTCACCTTAAAACTCATTTGTATACTCTAGCCTTTAAATAGACTCCCTTTTTAGACCAGTTGATCTGCCGTTTATTTTCTTTTTCTCCTATGTCCCACTCTCCCTTGTGGAGGGGGTCCGGTCCGATCCGGTGGCCATGTACTGCTCGCCTGTGTTTCGGCTGGGGACATCTCTGCGCTGCTGATCCGCCTCCGCTTGGGATGGTTTCCTGCTGGCTCCGCTGTGAACGGGACTCTCGCTGCTGTGTCGGATCCGCTTTGGACTGGACTCTCGCGACTGTGTTGGATCCATTATGGATTGAACTTTCACAGTATCATGTTAGACCCGCTCGACATCCATTGCTTTCCTCCTCTCCAAGGTTCTCATAGTCATCATTGTCACCGATGTCCCACTGGGTGTGAGTTTTCCTTGCCCTTATGTGGGCCTACCGAGGATGTCGTAGTGGTTTGTGCAGCCCTTTGAGACACTAGTGATTTAGGGCTATAAAAGTAAACATTGATTGATTGATTGATTGATCCATTTTAATCCATCCATTTGTTTTATACCGAACCTGTTCAAAAAGTTGCATTAATGGGAAGAAGTATTGTAGAGGATGTATTGCTCGGTTGGTAGAGCGGCTGTGCCAGCAACTTGAGGGTTGCAGGTTCAATACCCGCTTCCGCCATCCTAGACACTGCCGTTGTGTCCTTGGGCAAGACACTTTACCCACCTGCTCCCAGTGCCACCCATACTGGTTTTAATGTAAAAAAAAAAAAATTAGATATTGGTTTTCACTATGTAAAGCACTCTGAGTCATTAGAGAAAAAAGCGCTATATAATTCAACTTCACTATCTATTTTTGGTTAGCGTCAGAATAACAATGTAATCAAAAACAATAAGAGACTTATTATACTCTAAAAATGTTGGTCTTACTTTAAATTGCTCGCACGTAGTTGTATTCGGTAATAAAAAATATAATACGGCTCTCACGGAAATACGTTTTTAAAATATTTGGCTTTCATGGCTCTCTCACCCAAAAAGGTTCCCGACCCCTGGAGTATATTGTGAATAAATTGAGAATAGGAAGTGAAAAACTGTTTTAGGAACTGCTATGTAGTGAAGTGAAGTGAATTATATTTATATAGCGCTTTTTCTCTAGTGACTCAAAGCGCTTTACATAGTGAAACCCAATATCTAAGTTACATTTAAACCAGTGTGGGTGGCACTGGGAGCAGGTGGGTAAAGTGTCTTGCCCAAGGACACAACGGCAGTGTCTAGGATGGCGGATGCGGGAATCGAACCTGCAACCCTCAAGTTGCTGGCACAGCCGCTCTATACCGCCCCAGGTAAAGGTAAAGGGGTAGGATTAAATAAACTCTGCTTCTTCCTACTCCTTTTCCAACATGTTGAAAAGAGGAACTGGAAATTGTGATGCATCGTGTTGTACGCTCGCATCTTCCAAATAAACTCAAACACCAGCTCACTCTCGGCTTGCATTCCACAGACGAACAATCCGGCAAGGAAGCCGTGCTCTCGCTCCTCTTCAAGAAGGACTTCCGCAGTTTCAGGTCGTCGGTAAAGCGAGAGCATGTGTCCACGCGCTTCAAGGGCAGCAAGAGCCTGCTTCACTACACGGTGGCCAGCGGGGACCAGACCAGCGTGGAACACGTCCTGCGTCTGGGAGCCGATGTCAACTGCACCATGGCTAAGGGCTACACTCCGCTGATTGTTGCTGCCCTGAACAGGTGGGTGCTCCAAAAAGTGGTCGTAGTCCCACAAAACTGACAAGAATAAAGAAATTAGAGATGGCATTTTCTGCGATATCCGATATTGTCCAACTCCGATATATACGGTCTTGGAATGAACACATTATTACGCCTAATTTTGTTGTGATGCCCCGCTGGATGCATTAAAGCAGGGGTGACTTCGACAAATCAATAATCCAGCACTGACTGGAAGACAAAGCAGGTACAAATAGGAGTGGGCTGATTGACACCAGGTGTGGCCTTGAAATGATGGATTTATATTTTTTTACATGTGTTTTACAAAGGCTACTTTATTCCAATAAGGAATAATGCCAGTCACGTTTCATGTGTTCATTTAGATCAGGGGTAGGGAACCTATGGCTCTAGAGCCAGATGTGGCTCTTTTGATGACTGCATCTGGCTCTCGGATAAATCTGAGCTGACATTGCTTAACACGATAAGTAATGAATAATTCCACTTGTAATCACAGTGTTCAAAACATAAAACAATGCCATCTCCGGGTTGGGGAGGAGACCCTGCCCCAAGTGGAGTTCAAGTGCCTAGGAGTCTTGTTCACGAGTGAGGGAAGAGTGGATCATGAGATCGACAGGCGGATCGGTGTGGCGTCTTCAGTAATGCGGACGTTGTACCGATCTGTTGTGGTGAAGAAGGAGCTGAGCCGGAAGGCAAAGCTCTCAATTTACCGGTCGATCTACGTTCCCATCCTCACCTATGGTCATGAGCTTTGGGTCATGACCGAAAGGATAAGATCACGGGTACAAGCGGCCCAAATGAGTTTCCAGGTCTCTCCCTTAGAGATAGGGTGAGAAGCTCTGCCATCCGGGAGGAACTCAAAGTAAAGCCGCTGCTCCTTCACATGGAGAGGAGCCAGATGAGGTGGTTCGGGCATCTGGTCAGGATGCCACCCGAACGCCTCCCTAGGGAGGTGTTTAGGGCACGTCCAACCGGTAGGAGGCCACGGGGAAGACCCAGGACACGTTGGGAAGACTATGTCTCCCGGCTGGCCTGGGAACGCCTCGGGATTCCCCGGGAAGAGCTAGACGAAGTGGCTGGGGAGAGGGAAGTCTGGGTTTACCTGCTTAGGCTGTTGCCCCCGCGACCCGACCTCGGATAAGCGGAAGATGATGGATGGATGGATGGATAAAACATTCTCATGCATTTTTAGTCCATCCATCCGTTTACTACCGCACCTGTTCAAGAAGTTGCGTTAAGAAGTTATTTATTTATTAAAGGTTAGTGTGGGGCTTGTCCTCCTGGGGGTTCTTCAGACCACCAAGCACCGACATGCGAACCCGTTTCAGGGTTACACCATTGTTTTATTTTTTAATAAGTCTCTCAGTTGCTTTCCAACAATTGTATTTTTTTCTTACGTTCTCGCTCGCGCTCTGGGTCCAGCCCCAACACCGTCTCTCCTTTCGGTCATGACCCAAAGCTCATGACCATAGGTGAGGATGGGAACGTAGATCGACCGGTAAATTGAGAGCTTTGCCTTCCGGCTCAGCTCCTTCTTCCCCACAACGGATCGATACAACGTCCGCATTACTGAAGACGCCGCACCGATCCGCCTGTCAATCTCACGATCCACTCTTCCCTCACTCGTGAACAAGACTCCTAGGTACTTGAACTCCTCCACTTGGGGCAGGGTCTCCTCCCCAACCCGGAGATGGCGTTCCACCCTTTTCCGGGCGAGAACCATGGACTCGGACTTGGAGGTGCTGATTCTCATTCCGGTCCCTTCACACTCGGCTGCGAACCGATCCAGTGAGAGCTGAAGATCCCGCAGAGACCCAATCCCGCGGCCACCAAACCGGAACCCCTCAACGCCTTGACTGCGCCTAGAGATTCCATCCATAAAAGTTATGAACAGAATCGGTGACAAAGGACAGCCTTGGCGGAGTCCGACCCTCACTGGAAAAGTGTCCGACTTACTGCCAGCAATGCGGACCAAGCTCTGACACTGATCGATCAGACAGTCCGATACCTCAAACTCTCTGAACACTCCCTACAGGACTTCCCGAGGGACACGGTCCAATGCCTTCTCCAAGTCCACAAAGCACATGTAGACTGGTTGGGCAAACTCCCATGCACCCTCAAAAACCCTGCCGAGAGTATAGAGCTGGTCCACAGTTCCACGACCAGGACGAAAACCACACTGTTCCTCCTGGATCCGAGGTTCATGTGCCTAATGTAAGGAATAATTCTGATTTTGCTTACCGACGTCTAAGCTATTTTTTATGGTACATGGTGTAGTTATGAGTGTACCAGTAGATGGCAGTCAAACATAAGAGATATCATCACCAAAATGATTCCCGGGAGCCGCACCGCTGCTGCTCACTGCTCCCCTCACCTCCCAGGGGGTGAACAAGGGGTTGGGTCAAATGCAGAGGACACATTTCCCCACACCTAGTGTGTGTTGGTAGTTTACTTTACCTTGATAGCACAAACAAAGTGGATTTACTAAACGTGTGCAGCGATTATTGTGTCTGGGTTGTGTTTATGTAGAACACATGCCGATGAAAGGAACGCGCTCAAACATGTCCCACATGTCTGCCGGCCGAAGAAAACCATTTGACTCGTCAAAACACTCAATTTGACTCGACGATAGCATGAGTGTCGCCGGCCGTCAGCACTTCAATTTCGTTCGTGTCAAAATCTGACGTCTGCCACACTGAAGTATGGCGGTCGGACCGGTAAGGCAGCATTGCCGCTCACATACACGCAGAAGACACGTCTCATGCGCTTGTTCGTGTCACTTAGTGTCAGAAATTGTAGGGACGCGACATTTTTAGATCGTGCTAAAATGTTTTTTCTTTTCATTTTTGAACTGTGCATTAATCAGAATTACCATATTTGGGGCGCTAATTAATATAAAACCTCTTTTCACGCCGGCGCTTACCAAAGGCATGTGGTAAATTTAGGCCTGCGCTTATAAATTTGAGTGTGATGTAAGGATACCATCATGGAAAGCACATTTAACAAAAAAAAAAACCTTATGGTCTTACCTTTACTTATAAATGAAGTCCATGCGCAGCTCCTTCTGATCAAAAGCATGGATAACTTGTTTATAAAAGTCTTCCTTATCTTTCTTCAGTTTTAAAAGTCTCTGTCTCGATGGAAATCTTCCTTTATTACCTCCTGCTTCGATTGAAAGTCCAGTTTAGAAAACTGTTTTTTTTTTATATAAGGAAAATGAAAGAACGAACTGGAAGCAGGGAACAAAAAACAGTGAGCTGCAAACATCTAACGAATATAGCTTACCGCTACGCTGCAAAGACACGACAAGGTACGACACGACAGGAGCGATAATACGTGACACGAGAGCGACAAGAAGTGACTTCGACAAATCTATAATCCAGCACTGACTGGAAGACAAAGCAGGTACAAATAGGAGCGGGCTGATTGACACCAGGTGTGGCCAGGTGCCAATCAGCCGCAGCTGAGGGGAAACAAAGCACTCAGGGAGACAAACCGGAAGCTGAACCAAAATAAAAGTGCTGACAGGAACTAAGGACAGGAAATACTAAACAAACAGAGGCAAAACTAAAACACAAACAAACTGTCAGCGGCAAGCCTGACAAAACTTGCACTATGGCATAAATAACGAAATGCTTACTTGGAACGGAACGAGACATGGATCATTGGCATGGTTTATTACAAGGTGCGTCGCAGGTGATAAATCAATCAATCAATCAATGTTTACTTATATAGCCCTAAATCACTAGTGTCTCAAAGGGCTGCACAAACCACTACGACATCCTCGGTAGGCCCACATAAGGGCAAGGAAAAACTCACACCCAGTGGGACGTCGGTGACAATGATGACTATGAGAACCTTGGAGAGGAAAGCAATGGATGTCGAGCGGGTCTAACATGATACTGTGAAAGTTCAATCCACAATGGATCCGACACAGTCGCGAGAGTCCAGTCCAAAGCGGATCCAACACAGCAGCGAGAGTCCCGTCCACAGCGGAGCCAGCAGGAAACCATCCCAAGCGGAGGCGGATCAGCAGCGCAGAGATGTCCCCAGCCGATATGTTGCCAGGCTGACTTGCTTGCAACTGTGGCTTAAATAATACTGTGGTGATTAGTGAAAGCAGGTGCGCGAGTGCAAAACGTGAGACAGGTGCGTGACATGAGGACAGGTGAAAACGAATGGGTTGCTATGGTGACAAAAACAAACAAGGAAGTGCAAAATCCGGAACTGAGTGTCCAAAAAAACAATAGAACATGACTATAACAAAACATGATCACACAGACATGACAAAATCATTCTGGAATGAAGTACTGGAATGTATTTTTTACAATGACAGGTATGACTCGGTATGTGCATACACACCTCATATCTACAAACCCCAAAACCAGTGAAGTTGTCACGTTGTGTAAATGGTAAATAAAAAAACAGAAAACAATGATTTACTAATCCTTTTCAACTTATATTCAATTGAATAGACCGCAAAGACAAGATTCTCAAGGCTCGAACGGGAAAACTTTGTTATTTTTTTGCAAATATTAGCTCATTCAGTATTTGATGCCTGCAACATGTTTCAAAAAAGCTGGCACAAGTGGCAAAAAAGACTGAACAGTTGAGGAATGCTCATCAAACACTTATTTGGAACACCCCACAGGTGTGCAGGCTAATTGGGAACAGGTGGGTGCCATGATTGGGTATAAAAACAGCTGCCACGAAATCATTCACAAACAAGGACGGGGCGAGGGTCACCACTTTGTCAACAAGTGCGTGGGCAAATTGTCCAACACTTTAAGAACAACATTTCTCAACGAGCTATTGCAAGGAATTCAGGGATTTCGCCACCTACGGTCTGTAATATCATCAAAAGGTTCAAAGAATCTCGAGAAATCACTGCACGTAAGCGGCTGAACCCGTGACCTTGGATCCCTCAGGCGGTACTGCATTAAAAAGCGACATCAGTGTGTAAAGGATATCACCACATGGGCTCAGGAACACTTCAGAAGATCACTGTCAGTAACTACAGTTTGTCGCTACATCTGTAAGTGCAAGTTAAAGCTCTACTACGCAAAGCCAAAGCCATTTATCAACAACACCCAGAAATGCCGCCGGCTTGGCTGGGCCCGAGCTCATCTAAGATGGACTGATGCAAAGCTAAAAGGTGTTCTGTGGTCTGACCAGTCCACATTTCAAATTATATTTGGAAACAGAGGACGGTGTGTCCTCCAGAACAAAGAGGAAAATAATCATTCGGATTGTTATTGGTGCAAAGTTCAAAAACCAACATCTGTGATGGTATGGGGGTGCATTAGTGCCCGAGGCATGGGTAACTTACACATCTGTGAAGGCACCATTAATGCTGAAAGGTACATACAGGTTTTGGAGCAACATATGTTGTCATCCAAGCAACGTTGTCATGGACGCCCCTGCTTATTTCAGCAAGACAATGCCAAGCCATGTGTTGCAACAGCGTGGCTTCGTAGTAAAAGAGTGCTGGTACTTTCCTGGCCCGCCTGCAGGCCTGTGTGGCGCATTATGAAGCGTAAAATACAACAGCGGAGACCCCGGACTGTTGAAGGACTGAAGCTCTACATAAAACAAGAATGGGAAATAATTCCACTTTCAAATCTTTAACTATTAGTTTCCTCAGTTCCCAAACGTTTATTGAGTGTTGTTAAAAGAAAAGGTGATGTAACACAGTGGTGAACATGCCCTTTCCCAACTACTTTGGCACGTGTTGCAGCCATGAAATTCTAAGTTAATTATTATTTGCAAAAAAAAATAAAAAAAGTTTGAGTTTGAACATCAAATATGTTGTCTTTGTAGCATATTCAACTGAATATGGGTTGAAAAGGATTTGCAAATCATTGTATTCCGTTTAGATTTATATCTAACACAATTTGGGGCGGTTTAGCTCGGTCGGTAGAGCGGCCGTGCCAGCAACTTGAGGGTTGCAGGTTCGATTCCCGCTTCCGCCATCCTAGTCACTGCCGTTGTGTCCTTGGGCAAGACACTTTACCCACCTGCTCCCAGTGCCACCCACACTGCTTTAAATGTAACTTAGATATTGGGTTTCACTATGTAAAGCGCTTCGAGTCACTAGAGAAAAAGCGCTATATAAATATAATTCACTTCACTTCACTTCCCAACTCATATGGAAACGGGGATTGTACTTTTGTAATTTTTTTTGTTTATAAACTTTTTTTTACTTTAATTTCATTTTAACCTATATACTTTTTTCAATTAGGTCTATATTTTTTTTCCAATAAACATAAAGTCATATTTTTTTTTTTTAAAAAGCATGAAAATGTACATTTTGTGCACATGACACGAGAGCAACAAGAAGTGACTTCGACAAATCAATAATCCAGCACTGACTGGAAGACAAAGCAGGTACAAATAGGAGTGGGCTGATTGACACCAGGTGTGGCCTTGAAATGATGGATTTATATTTTTTTACATGTGTTTTACAAAGGCTACTTTATTCCGATAAGGAATAATGCCAGTCACGTTTCATGTGTTCATTTAGACCAGGGGTAGGGAACCTATGGCTCTAGATCCAGATGTGGCTCTTTTGATGACTGCATCTGGCTCTCGGATAAATCTGAGCTGACATTGCTTAACACGATAAGTGATGACTAATTCCACTTGTAATCAAAATGTTAAAAATAATGTTCAAAATATTAAACATGCTCATGCATTTGAATCCATCCATCCTTTTTCCTACCGCACTTGTTCAAGAAATTGCTTGATTTATTTATTATTTGTTTTTTTTAGGGCTTGGTTCTTCAAACCACCAAACATTGACATGAAAGCCTTTTTTCAGGGTTACGATATTTTTTTTATTTTTCAATAAGAAAAAGACAATTGCTTTCCAGCAATTGTCTTTTTCTCTTTTGTTCTCGCTCGCGCTCTGGCTCCGGCTCCGACCCTGTCTCTTCTCCCGGCTGCTGCTTATAACAGAGCGACAGGTGATTAGATAACAAGGCCCAAATGGGCCATGTACGCACCTGTCGCTGATTTTGAGGCCGGTTCTGGCACACCCCAGTTCGCTGCAGGCCTGCAGGCCACGCCCCTCCACAGTTAGCATCAGAATATCTACGTTATTACAAAGAATACGAGACCTATTCTAGTAATGTTGGTGTTACTTAAAAATGCACGCTTTTAGTTGTGTTCGGTGCTGAAAAAAAAAATGATATGGCTCTTACGGAAATACATTTTAAAATATTTTGGCTCTCTCAGCCAAAAAGGTTCCCGACCCCTCATTTAGATCTTGCACAGATTTAATTAGCCAGTTAATTTGAACGGGTAATCGTTATCACAGGTTTATTTTGTTATCATCATAATCATCGTCCGCGCCCCGTGATTGCTAATCAAGCATGTCCTTGTTTCTGCAGACTTCACGACATCATGTCCTTGTTGCTGGACCACGGCGCCGACCCGGCCCAGGGGGACGAGGACCAGTGGACCGCCATCCATTTCGCGGCGCAGAACGGCGACGACAGGGCCGTACGTCTTCTGTTGAATAAAGGCATGCTGGCGGATGCCCGTGAAAAGTCAGGATGGATGCCCCTCCACCTGGCGTGCCAGAACGGCCATGAAAGCGTCGTCCGCCTCCTCCTGACGCGGATGTCCATCAAGACGATTGAGGAAAAGGAGGCGGCGCAGGGGAGGACGGCGCTGCACCTGGCCGCCATTTACGGACACATAAATATCACCAAGCTGCTCCTGTCCCAGGGAGTCCAACTCGACGCCACCGACGCCGCCCTGTCCACTCCTCTCCACCTGTCCGCCCACGCCGGATATAACAGAATAGTGCGACTGTTGGTGATGGGCGGGGCCGAGGTGGACGCTCTGGACAGGAGAGGCAGCACGCCGCTTCACATGGCGGCGCTTAAGGGTCACACCGGCATATGCAGGCAGCTGCTCGCCCAAGGCGCCGACCCGGACGCCAAAACCAACCAGGGCTGGACCCCCCTGCACCTGGCCGCCATCAAGAGACACGAAACCACCGTGGTGGAGCTGAACAGCCTGGGCGCCAGCGTGAACGCCCCGGGCGACAAGGGCTGGACGCCGCTGCACCTGGCCTGCCACCAGAGCGAGGACCAACTGGTGGCCAAGCTCCTGGCGGCGCAGGCCGACCCCGACGTGAGGGAGGACGGCGAGCGCTGGACGCCGTTGCACATGGCCTGCGCCAGCCTCAGTTTCCCCAGCGTGCTCCACCTGATATCCCATCGCGCCCAGGTGAACGCCGTCAGCGCCCGGAAGGCCACGCCTCTGCACGTGGCCGCCCAGCACGGCGCCGCGGCCATCGTCAAGGCGCTGCTGCTCAACGGCGCCGACGCCACCTCGAGGGAC
>NC_084628.1:45504715-45607215 GCF_033978795.1 Nerophis ophidion
TGTTAGATCCACTATGGACTGGACTCTCACTATCATGTTAGATCCATTATGGACTGGACTCTCACAATATTATGTTAGATCCACTATGGATTGGATTCTCACTATTAGATTAGATTCACTAAGGACTGGACTCTCACTATTATGTTACATCCACTATGGACTGGATTCTCACTATTATGTTAGATCCACAATGGACTGGACTCTCACTATTATGTTGGATCCACTATGGACTGGACTCTCACTATTATGTTAGATCCACTATGGACTGGACTCTCACTATTATGTTAGATCCACTATGGACTGGACTCTCACTATCATGTTAGATCCACTATGGACTGGACTCTCAATATTATGTTAGATCCATTATGGACTGGACTCTCACAATATT
Organism: Nerophis ophidion; assembly: GCF_033978795.1. Taxonomy (NCBI): domain Eukaryota; kingdom Metazoa; phylum Chordata; class Actinopteri; order Syngnathiformes; family Syngnathidae; genus Nerophis; species Nerophis ophidion. The sequence continues at coordinate 45,505,104 of NC_084628.1, forward strand.
ATGTTAGATCCACTATGGATTGGATTCTCACTATTAGATTAGATTCACTAAGGACTGGACTCTCACTCTTATGTTAGATCCACAATGGACTGGACTCTCACTATTATGTTGGATCCACTATGGACTGGACTCTCACTATTATGTTGGATCCACTATGGACTGGACTCTCACTATTATGTTAGATCCACTATGGACTGGACTCTCACTATTATGTTAGATCCACTATGGACTGGACTCTCACTATTATGTTAGATCCACTATGGACTGGACTCTCACTATCATGTTAGATCCACTATGGACTGGACTCTCAATATTATGTTAGATCCACTATGGACTGGATTCTCACAATTATGTTAGATCCACTATGGACTGGACTCTCACTATGATGTTAGATCCACTATGGACTGGACTCTCACTATTATGTTAGATCCACTATGGACTGGACTCTCACTGTTATGTTGGATCCACTATGGACTGGACTCTCACTATTATGTTAGCCCCACTATGGACTGGACTCTCACTGTTATGTTAGATCCACTATGGACTGGACTCTCACTGTTATGTTAGATCCACTATGGACTGGACTCTCACTCTTATGTTAGATCCATTATGGACTGGACTCTCACTATTATGTTAGATCCACTATGGACTGGACTCTCACTATTATGTTAGATCCACTATGGACTGGACTCTCACTATTATGTTACATCCACTATGGACTGGATTCTCACTATTATGTTAGATCCACAATGGACTGGACTCTCACTATTATGTTGGATCCACTATGGACTGGACTCTCACTATTATGTTAGATCCACTATGGACTGGACTCTCACTGTTATGTTGGATCCACTATGGACTGGACTCTCACTATTATGTTAGCTCCACTATGGACTGGACTCTCACTATTATGTTAGATCCACTATGGACTGGACTCTCACTCTTATGTTAGATCCATTATGGACTGGACTCTCACTATTATGTTAGATCCACTATGGACTGGACTCTCACTATTATGTTTGATCCACTATCGACTGGACTCTCACTATCATGTTAGATCCATTATGGACTGGAGTCTCACAATATTATGTTAGATCCACTATGGATTGGATTCTCACTATTAGATTAGATTCACTAAGGACTGGACTCTCACTCTTATGTTAGATCCACTATGGACTGGACTCTCACTATTATGTTAGATCCACAATGGACTGGACTCTCACTATTATGTTGGATCCACTATGGACTGGACTCTCACTATTATGTTAGATCCACTATGGACTGGACTCTCACTATTATGTTAGATCCACTATGGACTGGATTCTCACTATTATGTTAGATCCACTATGGACTGGACTCTCACTATTATGTTAGATCCACTATGGACTGGACTCTCACTATTATGTTAGATCCACTATGGACTGGACTCTCACTATTATGTTAGATCCACTATGGACTGGACTCTCACTATCATGTTAGATCCACTATGGACTGGACTCTCAATATTATGTTAGATCCACTATGGACTGGATTCTCACTATTATGTTAGATCCACTATGGACTGGACTCTCACTATTATGTTAGATCCACTATGGACTGGACTCTCACTATTATGTTAGATCCACTATGGACTGGACTCTCACTGTTATGTTGGATCCACTATGGACTGGACTCTCACTATTATGTTAGATCCACTATGGACTGGACTCTCACTATCATGTTAGATCCATTATGGACTGGACTCTCACTATTATGTTGGATCCACTATGGACTGGACTCTCACTATTATGTTAGATCCACTATGGACTGGACTCTCACTATTATGTTAGATCCACTATGGACTGGACTCTCACTATCATGTTAGATCCACTATGGACTGGACTCTCAATATTATGTTAGATCCACTATGGACTGGATTCTCACTATTATGTTAGATCCACTATGGACTGGACTCTCACTATGATGTTAGATCCACTATGGACTGGACTCTCACTATTATGTTAGATCCACTATGGACTGGACTCTCACTGTTATGTTGGATCCACTATGGACTGGACTCTCTCTCTTATGTTAGATCCATTATGGACTGGACTCTCACTATTATGTTAGATCCACTATGGACTGGACTCTCACTATTATGTTAGATCCACTATGGACTGGACTCTCACTATCATGTTAGATCCATTATGGACTGGACTCTCACAATATTATGTTAGATCCACTATGGATTGGATTCTCACTATTAGATTAGATTCACTAAGGACTGGACTCTCACTATTATGTTAGATCCACTATGGACTGGATTCTCACTATTATGTTAGATCCACAATGGACTGGACTCTCACTATTATGTTGGATCCACTATGGACTGGACTCTCACTATTATGTTAGATCCACTATGGACTGGACTCTCACTATTATGTTAGATCCACTATCGACTGGACTCTCACTATCATGTTAGATCCACTATGGACTGGACTCTCAATATTATGTTAGATCCACTATGGACTGGATTCTCACTATTATGTTAGATCCACTATGGACTGGACTCTCACTATGATGTTAGATCCACTATGGACTGGACTCTCACTATTATGTTAGATCCACTATGGACTGGACTCTCACTATTATGTTAGATCCACTATGGACTGGACTCTCACTATGATGTTAGATCCACTATGGACTGGACTCTCACTGTTATGTTAGATCCACTATGGACTGGACTCTCACTGTTATGTTAGATCCACTATGGACTGGACTCTCACTGTTATGTTAGATCCACTATGGACTGGACTCTCACTATTATGTTAGATCCACTATAGACTGGACTCTCACTGTAATGTTAAATCAACTATGGACTGGACTCTCACTATTATGTTAGATTCACTAAGGACTGAACTCTCACTGTAATGTTAGATCCACTATGGACTGGACTCTCACTATTATGTTAGATTCACTAAGGACTGGACTCTCACTGTAATGTTAGATCCACTATGGACTGGACTCTCACTATCATGTTAGATCCATTATGGACTGGACTCTCACTGTAATGTTAGATCCATTATGGACTGGACTCTCACTATCATGTTAGATCCATTATGGACTGGACTCTCACTGTAATGTTAGATCCATTATGGACTGGACTCTCACTGTAATGTTAGATCCACTATGGACTGGACTCTCACTATTATGTTAGATCCACTATGGACTGGACTCTCACTGTTATGTTAGATCCACTATGGACTGGACTCTCACTATTATGTTAGCTCCACTATGGACTGGACTCTCACTATTATGTTAGATCCACTATGGACTGGACTCTCACTGTAATGTTAGATCCACTATGGACTGGACTCACACTATTATATTAGATCCACTATGGACTGGACTCTCACTATTATGTTAGATTCACTAAGGACTGGACTCTCACTGTAATGTTAGATCCACTATGGACTGGACTCTCACTATCATGTTAGATCCATTATGGACTGGACTCTCACTATTATGTTAGATCCACTATGGACTGGACTCTCACTATTATGTTAGATCCACTATGGACTGGACTCTCACTATCATGTTAGATCCATTATGGACTGGACTCTCACTATTATGTTGGATCCACTATGGACTGGACTCTCACTATTATGTTAAATCCACTATGGACTGGACTCTCACTATTATGCTAGATCCAATATGGACTGGACTCTCGCTATTATGTTAGATCCACTATGGACTGGACTCTCACTATTATGTTAGATCCACTATGGAATGGACTCTCACTATTATGTTAGATACACTATGGACCGGACTCTCACTATTATGTTAGATCCACTATGGACCGGACTCTCACTATTATGTTAGATCTACTATGGACTGGACTCTCACTATTATGTTAGATCCACTATAGACTGGACTCTCACTATTATGTTAGATCCACTTTGGACTGGACTCTCACTATTATGTTGGATCCACTATGGACTGGACTCTCACTATTATGTTAGATACACTATGGACTGGACTCTCACTATTATGTTAGATCCACTATGGACCAGACTCTCACTATTATGTTAGATCTACTATGGACTGGACTCTCACTATTATGTTAGATCCACTATAGACTGGACTCTCACTATTATGTTAGATCCACTATGGACCGGACTCTCACTATTATGTTAGATACACTATGGACTGGACTCTCACTATTATGTTGGATCCACTATGGACCGGACTCTCACTATTATGTTAGATCTACTATGGACTGGACTCTCACTATTATGTTAGATCCACTATGGACTGGACTCTCACTATTATGTTAGAACCACTATGGACTGGACTCTCACTATTATGTTAGATCCACTTTGGACTGGACTCTCACTATAATGTTAGATCCACTATGGACTGGACTATTTTGTCTGTCTATCTATCTATCTATCTATCTATCTATCTATCTATCTATCTATCTATCTATCTATCTATCTATCTATCTATCTATCTATCTATCTATCTATCTATCTATCTATCTATCTATCTATCTATCTATCTATCTATCTATCTATCTATCTATCTATCTATCTATCTATCTATCTATCCATCCATCCATCCATCCAATAGTACTTTGTGTGGCATTTATTTTATGTATGAAAAGCGCTTTATAAACAAAGTTTGATTGCTTGATTGATTAAAAGAGACATTTGCTTCAATATACAAATATTTTCAAAAGGCATCTGCTAAGGAAAATGTCATGTCGGCAATATTTTCTTTTGATTTATTTTACAAGTCCACACACACACACACACACACACACACACACACACACACACACACACACACACACACACACACACACACACACACACACACACACTGTCACTCACTCGCTCCCAGCCTGAAATCACAAACCTCCTCAACTTTAACAACCAGTTTGCGGCAATAATTATAGGAAACACAAAATAAACTCCACTTTACTTTGTCAGTTTCACACTGCAGTTTAAACGTCCAATTTCGGATTTTTCTATTTATTTCGCAACCACCTATTTTGGCGAATGCTTATGACGCTTGTGGCTTTTTGATTACGTTCTGATCCGTTGAATGCAACCTGAGCGCGGGAGCATTCACAGAGGAAGCATCGCATATTTGTACAATTTATTTCCGCATACATAAAAAGCCTGGGTCGGATATGAAAAATAAAATATTGCACTGATGTGAAAAAAATCCGATACAGATCGCATATGAGCGAGGAAATCGGAATTTAATTGACCTGCAGTGTGAACGAGGCCTTAATCTTCTTGGTTTGCAGAAAACGGGGGGAGGTGAGGGTTCTGGCAATGTTGACAACGCTGTGGATTTTTTCCTGAATGTTTCGACCACACATCGCTTATACTCTACTATACCAACTTTATTTATTAAGCCTTTTAAAAACAACCACAGTTGAAGAACAAAGAAATAGAGGCAAATGACAGACTAAAAAAATAAGATTTAAAACAAGTAAAATACACATTGAAAAAGCAAATACGAATAATCCTAAGAACAATTTGTTGGATAAAAAGCACTTAAAAAGTTAAAAACTGTTTAAAAAAAAACGTTAAAAACAGTTGAAAGTCTTTTGCTGGGTTAAAAATGGGTTTTAAGAAGGGTCTTAAAAGTAGCCAAAGAAGTGGCCTGTCTCACATGGAGAGGGAGATGGTTCCAGAGCGTATACATCGATTTTTCGTATTCTAAGACTCATATTGAGCTAACAACACAAGAAAAAGGTTGTAGGCTAAAAACACTTAAAACGCACAGAAAGTAGCACTTTGTGGCTAATAGCAAAACTGCTCTGCTGATTGAATAAACAACGGAGATCGAATGAATGTGCCGCCGGACACAGAATAGATGGGGGAAACGTTACCCTCTTAAGGCCCAAGCTGTTTGTTTATATATATCTCTTTGCTTATTGGACCCTAATTAGAATAAAAAAAACTAAACATCCTCTTTTTGATAAGATGTACTTAGTCCATAAGTACACAAATGTGTACTTCATGTGTAGTGACATCCATCCATCCATATTCTGCCGCTTATTCCCGTTCGGGGTCCCGGGGGGCGCTGGCGCCTATCTCAGCTACAATCGGGCGGAAGGCGGGGTACACCCTGGACATCGCAGGGCCAACATGCTCATTTTTATTTTTACACTTTTTTTTTTCTCCCAATTCCATTGTATGTTATACTCTTCTGACACCACCAGATGGCAGTGTAAGTGTCCATATGTCGGCATAAGACCCCAATTCAGTAGTGTACACAATTTTGGAAATAAGAGCTAAAAGGTGCTGTCCACGCATGTGGCCACTAGGCTTTTAGACCAGGGATCCCCAAAATGTTTGACCTGGGGGCCGCATTGGGTTAAAATAATTTGGCCGGGGACTGCGAATCTTTGGGTGTCCCACTAATTGATTCAATATCGATTCTTGGGTCCCGATTCGATTATATATCGATTTTTTTCGATTCAACGCGATTTTCGATTCAAAAACGATATTTTTCCGATTGAAAACGATTCTGTATTCATTCAATACATAGGATTTCAGCAGGATCTACCCCAGTCTGCTGACATGCTAGCAGAGTAGTAGATTTAAAAAAAAAAAGCTTTTATAATTGTAAAGGACAATGTTTTATCAACTGATTGCAATAATGTACATTTGTTTTACCAAAAATATGACTCATTTTATCTTTGTGAAAACATTGGACACAGTGTGTTGTCAAGCTTATGAGATGCGATTTTTTTCCCCACACCCCTAATATATATATATATATGTATATATATATATACATATATATATATATATCAAGTCATCGATTGGAAAATGCATTTTTAGAGAATGTGATTTGCCTGAGCGGCTAGGAGACTCTGAGAGTAACAAGTAACAAGCAGTAGAAAATGGATTAAAAAGGACAGTGTGAACGGCTTCCTGCCGCCAGCGTGTGGGTTGCATGGACAATTGACGGAGGACATCGCTTCCCACAGGTTTGACTCTTTTTTTTTTAATAAGTCGCTCGCAGTGTCGGTCGGTCGCTCTTTCAGCTCCACCTCCGTTGCTCGCGCCGGTCTCCTTTTCAGCCGTCCGCCTTTTCAGCCGTCCGCGTCTTTCCTGTGCTGGTCTCGGTCGCTCCCAGGTTCTCTGTGGTTTTGCTCGTCAGGTCTTCTGCTGGTTCTCCTACTTCTTTTGCCCCGATTGCTCCTCCTTCTCCCCTTTTATACAGCAGGAGGAGATGCACATATGGCTCTGACAGGCAAGCCCCGCCTCTCCGCTCAGCTGCATACTCCGCCGTAGTTTGGGAACCCCTGCTTTAGAGAAGTGAATTATATTTATATAGCGCTTTTTCTCTAGTGACTCAAAGCGCTTTACATAGTGAAACCCAATATCTAAGTTACATTTAAAGCAGTGTGGGTGGCACTGGGAGCAGGTGGGTAAAGTGTCTTGCCCAAGGACACAACGGCAGTGACTAGGATGGCGGAAGCGGGAATCGAACCTGCAACCCTCAAGTTGCTGGCACGGCCGCTCTACCAACCGAGCTATGCCGCCCCATCTTTACAGGTTTTTAATGCACTGAGGAAAACGTTTGTAGACCAAGGCATATTTTTTATGTTTGGTAAATCGAAAAGTCTGTAAAATGAGGGGTTCATAAATCAAGGTTCCACCGTATAAACATTTTGCAGCAAGCATGTGGAATCAAATGACTTTCTGTTGGGAATTTTCTTTAATGTACTAGAAGCATTTAAGTCTCACCTTAAAACTCATTTGTATACTCTAGCCTTTGAATAGACTCCCTTTTTAGACCAGTTGATCTGCCGTTTCTTTTCTTTTTCTCCTATGTCCCACTCTCCCTTGTGGAGGGGGTCCGGTCCGATCCGGTCCGATCCGGTGGCCATGTACTGCTCGCCTGTGTATCGGCTGGGGACATCTCTGCGCCTCCGCTTGGGATGGTTTCCTGCTGGCTCCGCTGTGAACGGGACTCTCGCTGCTGTGTTGGATCCGCTTTGGACTGGACTCTCGCGACCGTGTTGGATCCATTATGGATTGAACTTTCACAGTATCATGTTAGACCCACTCGACATCCATTGCTTTCCTCCTCTCCAAGGTTCTCATAGTCATCATTGTCACCGACGTCCCACTGGGTGTGAGTTTTTCCTTGCCCTTATGTGGGCCTACCGAGGATGTCGTAGTGGTTTGTGCAGCCCTTTGAGAGACTAGTGATTTAGGGCTATATAAGTAAACATTGATTGATTGATTGATTGAAAGCAAACCGAGGCACGTACCAAACTGTGATTATTAGGGTGTACCTGAGTGAATAATAATAATAATACTAGACATAATTCCCATGTTTTGCACTTAACTGCAGTTATGCACACAGACAGTTTAAATCATGGGTGTCAAACTCTGGCCCGCGGGCCAAATTTGGCCCGCCGTGTAATTTCATTTGGCCCTTGAGGAAATATCAAATTAACATTAGAGCTGGCCCACCGCTGTAACACCACATTCACCACTAATACTCATACTCATCAACCCTCCCGATTTTCCCGGGAGACTCCCGAAGTTCAGTGCCCCTCCCGAATTTCTCCCGATTTCCACCCGGACAATAATATTGGGGGCGTGCCGTAAAAAGCACTGCCTTTGGCATTCTCTACACGTCGCCACGTCCGCTTTTCCTCCATACAAACAGCGTGCCGGCCCACTCACATAATATATGCGGCTCATACACGCACACAAGTGTATGCAAGCCATACAGGTCACACTGAGGGTGGCCGTATAAAGAAGGCTAACACTGTTACAAATATGCGCCACACAGCAAACAAGAATGACAAACACATTTCGGGAGAACATCAGCACCGTAACACAACATAAACACAACCGGAAAAAATACCCAGAACCCCTTGCATCCCTAACTCTTCTGGGACGCTACAATATACACCCCCCCGCTACCACCAAACCCTGCTCCAACTTAAACCTGCCGCCGAAAAGAGGCATTCAATTTGTATTTTTTATCTTATTTTATATGCCATTGATATTTTTTAATTATTATTATTTAAAACACGATTTTGCATGTCACCATAAAGTTATATAAGCCTTGCTTGGTCAATATTCAATGCAGAACATGTTTGGGTCCCTATTAAAAGGTTAATTTCAATCAATCAATCAATCAATGTTTATTTATATAGCCCCAAATCACAAATGTCTCAAAGGACTGCACAAATCATTACGACTACAACATCCTCGGAAGAACCCACAAAAGGGCAAGGAAAACTCACACCCAGTGGGCAGGGAGAATTCACATCCAGTGGGACGCCAGTGACAATGCTGACTATGAGAAACCTTGGAGAGGACCTCAGATGTGGGCAACCCCCCCCCCCTTTAGGGGACCGAAAGCAATGGATGTCGAGCGGGTCTAACATGATACTGTGAAAGTTCAATCCATAGTGGCTCCAAGACAGCCGCGAGAGTCCCGTCCACAGGAAACCATCTCAAGCGGATCAGCAGCGTAGAGATGTCCCCAACCGATACAGGCGAGCGGTCCATCCTGGGTCCCGACGAGCGGTCCATCCTGGGTCTCGACTCTGGACAGCCAGTACTTCATCCATGGTCATCGGACCGGACCCCCTCCACAAGGGAGGGGGGGACATAGGAGAAAGAAAAGAAGCGGCAGATCAACTGGTCTAAAAAGGAGGTCTATTTAAAGGCCAGAGTATACAGATGAGTTTTAAGGTGAGACTTAAATGCTTCTACTGAGGTAGCATCTCGAACTGTTACCGGGAGGGCATTCCAGAGTACTGGAGCCCGAACGGAAAACGCTCTATAGCCCGCAGACTTTTTTTGGGCTCTAGGAATCACTAATAAGCCGGAGTCTTTTGAAGGCAGATTTCTTGCCGGGACATATGGTACAATACAATCGGCAAGATAGAATGGAGCTAGACCGTGTAGTATTTTATACGTAAGTAGTAAAACCTTAAAGTCACATCTTAAGTGCACAGGAAGCCAGTGCAGGTGAGCCAGTATAGGTATATATGTATGTATATATGTATATAAAGGTATATACAGTACAGGTATATATGTATGTATATATGTATATAAAGGTATATACAGTACAGGTATATATGTATGTATATATGTATATAAAGGTATATACAGTACAGGTATATATGTATGTATATATGTATATAAAGGTATATACAGTACAGGTATATATGTATGTATATATGTATATAAAGGTATATACAGTACAGGCGTAATGTGATCAAACTTTCTTGTTCTTGTCAAAAGTCTAGCAGCCGCATTTTGTACCAACTGTAATCTTTTAATGCTAGACATGGGGAGACCCGAAAATAATACGTTACAGTAATCGAGACGAGACGTAACAAACGCATGGATAATGATCTCGGCGTCTTTAGTGGACAGAATGGAGCGAATTTTAGCGATATTACGGAGATGAAAGAATGCCGTTTTAGTAACGCTTTTAATTTGTTCAACCTCGGCCCGCGGCTTCGTTCAGTTTTAAATTTTGGCCCACTCTGTATTTGAGTTTGACGACCCTGCTTTAAATATAACGTAAGAATGTAATGACGTCATCTGCCTTTACTGGTGTGAGTTTTTCCTTGCCCTTATGTGGGCCTACCGAGGATGTCGTAGTGGTTTGTGCAGCCCTTTGAGACACTAGTGATTTAGGGCTATATAAGTAAACATTGATTGATTGATATAAAGGATTTTTTTTATTATTGTCATTATTTTTAGAATATTTTTTTAAAAATTTCATGTACTCCTTGGCATACCTTCAAGTACCCCCAGGGGTACGCGTACCCCCATTTGAGAACCACTGCTCTATGCTATGTATTGGCTTTAGCTCCAACTGCCATCAGCACGTTGTGCCTTTCCCTTGTGTTCCGTTTTGTTGTACTACTTTGATTTGTAAAACTTAAATCATGTTCTTACCTGCACGCTTTGTCCCGAGTGGTCCGTCTGCATTTTGGGAGAACGAGCCCCGCAGTAAACTGCGCAAACTACGTCATGACAGTCCACACATTTAAGTCGGGACTTTTGGGAAGGCTATTTTAAAACCTAAATTCTAGCCTAATTTAGCCATTCCTTTACCACTTTTGATGTGTGTTTGTGATCATCGTCCTGTTGGAACAAACCAACTGCGCCCAAGACCCAACCTCCGGGCTGATGATTCTAGGTTGTCCTGAAGAATTTGGAGGTAATTCTCCTTTTTCCTTGTCCCATTTACTCTCTGTAAAGCACCAGTTCCATTGGAAGAAAAACAGGCCCAGAGTATAATACTACCACCACCATGCTTGACGGTAGGTGTGGTGTTCCTGGGATTAAAGGCCTCACCTTTTCTCCTTCAATCATGTTGCTGGGTATTGTGGCCAAACAGCTCAATTTTTGTTTCATTGATTGATTGATTGATACTGAGCATTGTTTACAGGACATGTCTGGTGGTGCAAGGTTGTAAAACTGTCATCTCTCCTGTTCCTCCTCCTTTGTATGGAATTTTTTCTTTTTTTTTTTGTAATCATCACTTAGCAACGTGTTAGCAAGTTGTGGAATAAACCAGCGGCGGTTGTCGTCCCAATGGGTCCCAAAGGATCATCCTGACTGTTGTGTAAATGACAGATACTCAAAGGCTAGAGTGAATGCAAGTGTTTGAGCAAGGGCTGCTCGTTAATTAACTTCATTCACACACACTCCAACACACACACACACACACACACACAGGCAACCTCCGTCATGCATTATTTCCTTAGAATTAAAACAGGAGAAATGATTCTCCTCGCTATTGAAGTGTAGCGTCTGAAGGGCCTTGTTTTCTCTGGTGTGTTCTTATTATCTCTTCAAGTTCCTTCTCCTGCTTCTTGTCATAATCCTGTGGAATGATTAATAGTGGCTGTCATAGCTATCTCCCAGAAACACACACACACTCCTTAACTTTGCAATATTTGAATGCATTACACTCCATAGTGATGGGCAGCATCTTCTCTGTGGGGACGCCCCCATGTCTTCTATTTGTTCCGCGGCCGGAATCACAACGACCCTAAAAGAGTTCATTTCATGCGACTTTTATCTCTCCTCTGTTTGATCGGCAGTATCAGCGCATCTTAAGGTGCAACTTTCCTCACAAGCAAACGCCGTAGGGATAATGTGAGTTAGCAAGCGGACCCTTTTGTAAGACACAGAAAGTTTGCAAGTAAATAAATATGATCAAAGCCGAGCCGTTTGGAAAGATAATGAGGTGGCCAGTCAAGTAAAAATAAACTCTTTAAAAAATGCACTTATTCAAATAAAAAAGGTATTAATTTAGCAACTATAAGTTTAACTTAAAAAAACAACTGTTTCATCATCATCATCATCATCATCTTCCGCTTATCCGAGGTCGGGTCGCGGGGGCAACAGCCTAAGCAGGGAAGCCCAGACTTCCCTCTCCCCAGCCACTTCGTCTAGCTCTTCCCGGGGGATCCCGAGGCGTTCCCAGGCCAGCCGGGAGACATAGTCTTCCCAACGTGTCCTGGGTCTTCCCCGTGGCCTCCTACCAGTTGGACGTGCCCTAAACACCTCCCTAGGGAGGCGTTCAGGTGGCATCCTGACCAGATGCCCGAACCACCTCATCTGGCTCCTCTCGATGTGGAGGAGCAGCGGCTTTACTTTGAGTTCCTCCCGGATGGGAGAGCTTCTCACCCTATCTCTAAGGGAGAGACCTGGAAACTCATTTCGGCCACTTGTACCCGTGATCTTATCCTTTCGGTCATGACCCAAAGCTCATGACCATAGGTGAGGATGGGAACGTAGATCGACCGGTAAATTGAGAGCTTTGCCTTCCGGCTCAGCTCCTTCTTCACCACAACGGATCGATACAACGTCCGCATTACTGAAGACGCCGCACCGATCCGCCTGTCGATCTCACAATCCACTCTTCCCCCACTCGTGAACAAGACTCCTAGGTACTTGAACTCCTCCACTTGGGGCAGGGTCTCCTCCCCAACCCGGAGATGGCATTCCACCCTTTTCCGGGCGAGAACCATGGACTCGGACTCGGAGGTGCTGATTCTCATTCCGGTCGCTTCACACTCGGCTGCGAACCGATCCAGTGAGAGCTGAAGATCCCGGTCAGATGAAGCCATCAGGACCACATCATCTGCAAAAAGCAGAGACCTAATCCTGCAGTCACCAAACCGGAACCCCTCAACGCCTTGACTGCGCCTAGAAATTCTGTCCATAAAAGTTATGAACAGAATGGGTGACAAAGGACAGCCTTGGCGGAGTCCAACCCTCACTGGAAATGTGTCCGACTTACTGCCAGCAATGCGGACCAAGCTCTGGCACTGATCATACAGGGAGCGGACCGCCACAACAAGACAGTCCGGTACCCCATACTCTCTGAGCACTCCCCACAGGACTTCCCGAGGGACACGTTCCAATGCCTTCTCCAAGTCCACAAAGCACATGTAGACTGGTTGGGCAAACTCCCATGCACCCTCAAGAACCCTGCCGAGAGTATAGAGCTGGTCCACAGTTCCACGACCAGGACGAAAACCACACTGTTCCTCCTGAATCCGAGGTTCGACTATCCGGCGTAGCCTCCTCTCCAGTACACCTGAATAAACCTTACCGGGAAGGCTGAGGAGTGTGATCCCACGATAGTTGGAACACACCCTCCGGTCCCCCTTCTTAAAGAGAGGAACCACCACCCCGGTCTGCCAATCCAGAGGTACCGCCCCCGATGTCCACGCGATGCTTCAACGTCAGCATTTACACCAAAAAACAGTTTTAAATAGTTTATTTTAATCCAAACACATGATATTGTAACTGTCAAAGTTTGTTGTTGACGGACCCCAAGATGCAGAGAAGGAAGCAGACATTGAGTAAGAACACATGGTTTTAATTTACACACTAAAACAAAACCAAACAAAAGGGGTACAACGAAAAAAGCGCGCACGAGGCAAATAACAAACTAAAAGAGCTAGCATGAGAGCTAGAAAACAAAAGGAGCTTAGCATGGAAGCGAGCAAAAACAAAAGGGGCCTAGCGTGGAAAGCTAGCGGGTAGAGTAGCCAGAAATTGTACTCAAGTAAGAGTACTGTTACTTTAGAGATTTGTTACTCAAGTAAAAGTAAGGAGTAGTCACCCAAATATTTACTTGAGTAAAAGTAAAAAGTACGTTGTGAAAAAACTACTCAAGTACTGAGTAACTGATGAGTAACCTGATTACGGCAACAAGTAATGCACAAAAACATAAAAATAGCAATGAGCAAATTCAGAGCCAGGAATATCTCTTAAGCAACTAAAACAATAATATATATTAAATAATAGTACATTAAAATAAAATTTAAAAAATGGCACATTGAGCCACAATAACTTAACAGCACCATAGCCTCAGTAGGCATTCATTGATTTGATTGATTGATTGATTGATTGATTGAAACTTTTATTTGTAGATTGCACAGTACAGTACATATTCCGTACAATTGACCACTAAATGGTAACACCCCAATAAGTTTTTCACCTTGTTTAAATCGGGTCATGTGACCGCCTGGCTCTGTTTGATTGGTCCAACGTCACCAGTGACCACACTTGATTGGTGAAACGCAGGCATGCGTAGATCCTACTTTGAAGCTCTGTCATAAACCGAAACAAACATTAACAGATCGATAAAAAAAAAGTAGCGAGTAGCGAGCTGAATGTAGATAAATGGAACGGAGTAAAAGTAGCGTTTCTTCTCTATAAGTATACTCAAGTAAAAGTAAAAGTATGTTGCATAAAAACTACTCATAGAAGTACAATTTATCCCAAAAGTTACTCAAGTAAATGTAACGGAGTAAATGTAGCGCGTTACTACCCACCTCTGGCGGGTAGCGAGCAGGAAAACACAAGTCGTTACGTGTTGTACAAAGACAAATTGAAAGCAGGGAACAAAAGACAGTAAGCTACAAACTGCTACCGAAATATAGCTTACCGCTACGCTGCAATGACACGACACGACACGATAGGAGCGAGAATACAATACAATAATCCAGCACAGACTGGAGGAGAAAACAGGTCTAAATAGGAGCGGGCTGATTGACACCAGGTGTGGCCAGGTGCCAGTCAGCCACAGCTGAGGGAGAAAGACAGGAAACCAACAAAATAAGAGCGCTGACAGGAAACACTACACACACAGAGGAAATGCCGAGGAAAAAACTAAAATATAGTCAAAACGTCAGGGACAAGCATGGCAGTAATAAAAAAAAAACACTGCTACTGTGTGCATTTACAATGTAGTAACTTATGATTAAAAAAATACTTTATATAAAATAAGGTTGTTTTTTTTCCAAACATCCCTTGATAGCAATGCAATGTCCCAAAATTGTAGTTTTATTAATTTATGCTAATATATACGATTATTAAAAAATTGTAAATAGTAAAAAACATCCATCCATCCATCCATTTTCTGCCGCTTATTCCCTTTCGGGGTCGCGGGGGGCGCTGGCGCCTATCTCAGCTACAATCGGGCGGAAGGCAGGGTACACCCTGGACAAGTCGCCACCTCATCAAACAATGCAATATGTAAAAAACAACTGTGTACCCAGAAATTGTAATTCTAGTTTAAATAAAAACATAAATAAATAAAATTTTCATTATTGATTTAAATCCAAGAACATGCAATTAAAAAAAAAAAAAAACATTAAAAAGAAAAGAAAAGTACTGTTACTGTGTGCATACACGTTACAATTAAATATACTCTAAAACATGTATAGAATAAGGTACTTTAGTTTTTTAGATCCAGTGATATATAAAACAATATATTTTTTACTCAAATCATTCTAAGACATATGATTGATGCAATAACATAATATGGAGCTTGTTTTTGTTTTGTTTTTTTGCAAAGGTTCATCCAAAAATCTAAATTGGAAAAAAAAAAAAACTTTTTAAAATAAACAATGGTATTTATCCAAAAATTAAAATTTTAACTAAATATAAAAATACAAAAATTGTTTTTGTTTATGAAATTAACCTGACAATGGGATTTGTCCAATTATATGCATATTAAATAAAATAAAATACAATCTAATTTAACTTATTGATTTTTTGCCTTATATTTTTCAAATTCTAACCTTAACAGATGAGTGTATATATATATATATATATACATATATATATATATATATATATATACTATATATACATACATACATAAATACATACACACACACATATATATGTATATATATATATATATATATATATATATATATATATATATATATATATATATATATATATATATATATATATATATATATTAGGGATGTGGGAAAAAATCGCATCTCATAAGCTTGACAACACACTGTGTTAAATGTTTTCACAAAGATAAAATAAGTAATATTTTTGGTTCGTTTAATAGTAAAAACAAATTTACATTATTGCAATCAGTTGATAAAACATTGTCCTTTACAGTTATAAAAGCTTTTTTTTTTAAAATCCAAATGTGTTTTTTCCTGACCTAAGGTATATATGTATGTATATATATATATATATATATATATATATATATATATATATATATATATATATATATATATATATATATATATATATACACATACAAAAATACATTAGGTCAGGAAAAATCACAGAGGCTATTTCATCCCTACAAGCCTGATTCGCAGATTTCCCTGCTCTTCAGGGGATAAAAACCCTGAAGAGCAGCACTGTATAACGGGTAAACCACAGTAACTTTGACTATATATATATATATATATATATATATGTATATATACATACATACACATGTTTGTTTTCTTGTTTTTTATAAAGGATTGAACAGATGATGACAAGTTGATTAAATGTAACAATAATTAGGCATTTAATTATGAAATCAAACATGTCTACTGAGCAGACGTGTGAAGTATTCATAGTAATCATAGACAAGCAGTATCAAACAATGGCATTATTTACGGAAGGCACACACTTAAAAGCCCTTTTAGATCAGCAACCAAAAAGTCATCAGGGTTTTTGATTGTGATTTTCATCATCATCGTGTAATGTCGAGGTTTTTATCTTCGAGAGTTTTGCGCTCCGCAATTATGGGAGACATTTAACCGTACAACATTCACAGCGTCTAATCATTACTCCACTTCTCATCTTCACCGGGAAAAAACTAATCTGCTTGCCTGAGCAAAATAATACAAACGCTTTTCAACTGCATTTTAAACTTAGACTGCATTTAAAAATCAATTAAAAGGCATCAGCAATTAAAAAAAATACAGCTTAAATTTCTCTGCTTGGCTTATGCAACTTCCGGTCAATAATGTTTGATTCAAAGTACACACTTCTTAAAGATATATTAACTGCCCTGACCACATGATGGCGACAAATACACATGTCCATCCATCCATCTTATTCCGCTTCGCCATGTTACGGCGCACGCGCAGTCTGCGTCTCCCTCCTCTGCGGGACCACTTGGAGGAGCCGCTTACGGCGGACACGCCCCCACTCACGCTGAGCGCAGCACGCCCACGCAGCGACAAGCCGGCACTCAATTGCCAATCTGCACACCTGGTTTTGATGAAGGCGAGCTGGATAAAAGACCAGTGGACCCAAGGATCGGGGCAGGAACTCAGTTTTCATGTTGAACCCTAAGCGACCGCTTTGTTCTCTATCCTTGTTTCCTCTCCGTGGCTTGATTCGTCCCCTTGTTTTCTCCCGTGTTTCAGCAGTGTTTTTCTTCCGTTGCCCTGGATCTCGACTGCCTCACTCATTCCTCGACTCCTCACTCGCCCCTGGACTCTGATGCCTCTCTCTCGCCCCGGATCTCCTGCCTGACCCCTGGACTTCCTCGTATCTCGTTCAACGCTTTGGTAACACACACTCCAGTTCAATTCTACACATAGAGTAGCTTTTCACCATACACACTCTTCGATCTGGTTCACACTCCATTTCCCTAGTTTATATTATTGATCTATTACAATTTTATATATATATATAAAATAAATCTTTTTACATGTACCCCCTGGTGTCAGTTGCCGTCATCTCCCATTAGTCAAAACACAAAAATCCGAGATCGGGTTGTGGAGGCAGCAGCCTAAGCAAGGAAGACCAGACTTTCCTCTCCCCAGCCACTTTGTCCAGCTCTTCCCGGGGGATCCCGAGGCGTTCCCAGGCCAGCCGGGAGACATAGTCTACCCAACGTGTCCTGGGTCTTCCCCGTGGCCTCCCACCGGTCGGACATGCCCTAAACACCGTTCGGGTGGCATCTGGCTCCTCTCGATGAGGAGAAGCAGCAGTTTTACTTTGAGTTCCTCCCTGATGACAGAGCTTCTCACCCTATCTCTAAGGGAAACCCCGCCACCCGGCGGAGGAAACTCATTTCGGCCACTTGTACCCGTGATCTTGTCCTTTCAGTCATAACCCAAAGCTCATGACCAAAGGTGAAATTGGGAACGTAAATCGACCGGTAAATTGAGAGCTTTGCCTTCCGGCTCAGCTCCTTCTTCAACACAACGGATCGATACAGCGTTCGCATTACTGAAGACGCCGCACCGATCCGGCTGTCAAGCTCACAATCCACTCTTCCCCCTCACTCGAGAACAAGACTCCGAGGTAATTGAACTCCTCCACTTGGGGCAGGGTCTCCTCTCCAACCCGGAGATAGCACTCCACCCTTTTACGGGCGAGAACCATGGACTCGGACTTGGAGGTGCTGATTCCCATCTTGCACTGGTACTGTGTTTGACTACTGTACTTCTACTTGTACTTATACTTCTACCATAACTACTGTAACTTATTGTGCAACTTATTATCTTGTAAATTATGTAAAAAACCCATTTCCATACGAGTTGGGAAATTGTGTTAGATGTAAATATAAACAGAATACAATGATTTGCAAATCATTTTCAACCCATATTCAGTTGAATATGCTACAAAGACAACATATTTGATGTTCAAACTGTAAACATTTATTTTCTTTTGCAAATAATCATTAACTTTAGAATTTGATGCCAGCAACACGTGACAAAGAGGTTGGGAAGAGTGGCAATAAATACTGATAAAGTTGAGGAATGCTCGTCAAACACTTATTTGGAACGTCCCACAGGTGTGCAGGCTAATTGGGAACAGGTGGGTGACATGATTGGGTATAAAAGGAGCTTCCATGAAATGCTAAGTAATTCACAAAAAAGGTTTGGGCTAAGGTCACCGCTTTGTATACAAATTATCGAACAGTTTTAGAACAACATTTCTCAGCGAGCTATTGCAAGGAATTTAGGGATTTTACCATCTACGGTCCGTAAAATCATCAAAAGGTTCAGAGAATCTGGAGAAATCAGTGCAGGTAAGCGATGATATTACGGACCTTTGATCCCTCAGGCGGTACTGCATCAAAAACCGACAGTGTGTAAAGGATGTCACCACAAGGGCTCAGGAACACTTCATAAAACCACTGTCAGTAACTACAGTTGGTCGCTACATCTGTCAGTGCAAGTTAAAACTCTACTATGCAAAGTGAAAGCCATCTATCAACAACACCCAGGAACGTCGCCGGCTTCGCTGGTCCAGAACTCATCTAAGATGGACTGATGCAAAGTGAAAAAGTGTTCTGTGGTCTGACGAGTCCTCATTTCAAATTATATTTGGAAACTGTGGACGTGGTGTCTTCCGGAACAAAGAGGAAAATAACCATCCGGATTGTTCTAGGCGCAAAGTTGAAAAGCCAGTATCTGTGATGGTATGGGGGTGTATTAGTGCCCAAGGCATGGGTAACTTACACATCTGTGACGGCACCATTAATGCTGAAAGGTCCATACAGGTTTTGGAGCAACATATGTTGTCATCCAAGCAACGTTATCATGAACGCCCCTGCTTATTTCAGCAAAACAATGCCAAGCCACGTGTTACAACAGCGTGGCTTCGTAGTAAAAGAGTGCGGGTACTTTCCTGGCCCGCCTGCAGTCCAGACCTGTCTCCCATCGAAAATGTGTGGCTTCTTATGAAGCTTATAATACGACAACAAGACCCCAGATTGTTGAACAAGTTAAGCTGTACAACAAGCAAGAATAGTAAAGAATTCCACTTTCAAAGCTTCAACAATTAGTTTCCTCAGTTCCCAAACGTTTATTGAGTAATGTTAAAAGGAATGGTGATGTAACACAGTGGTGAACATGCCCTTTCCCAACTACTTTGGCACGTGTTGCAGCCATGAAATTCTAAGTTAATTATTATTTGCAAAAAAAAAAAAACATTTTATGAGTTTGAACATCAAATATCTTGTCTTTATAGTGCATTCGACTGAATATGGGTTGAAAAGGATTTGCAAATCATTGTATTCCGTTTATATTTACATTTAACACAATTTCCCAACTCATATGGAAACGGGGTTAGTACATAAGAGCTATTAAAATGTTGCTATTTTTGGTATTTAGTGTATTAGATTCTGCAACTAGTGTTTAGATCCCACTGCACGCAATATCTGAAGAGCATTGAAAAAAAAGCAGTGTACTCTGCATGTGACGACTAAACTTGAACCTGTCCCTTTAAATCACAGGTGTAGCGCGCACCATGTGACCTCTCGCCCCGCCCTGTCACGTGACCGCACGGAGCGCGAGTGTTTGACTTGCGACAGCTGTGGACAAGGTTTGTGTCTCTGTGAAACTTTTAACGAATATTCGTTTTTGCGTTTCATTTACACGACAGTGCTCATTGTAAACTTTTAGTGCCTCTTACTGGGCTGCCGGGAGTCCGTGGCTGCTATCGTGACTCATTAAATAGAGCAACTGGTGAGTAATGAATGACAATGCTACATGCTAAGCTAACGTTATAATCGTAGGCGGCATCGACCGCTAGCGCTGACGAGACGCAGGGCCGCCATCTTGGAGTGGTGATTCGCTCCACTCAGTGCAATTCATTTGGCAGAAAAATGAACTGTTAGCGCATTTAATTCATTTTACCTCACTGAATACCACTGATTTTTACGTGTTTTTTCGTCATATGTGTAGCTATGATAAAGGACACTTGTTTTGGCGTGTTTTATCATTCATAGTTTGCTTAAAAGTAATAATATTCTTACATGCTATAAGTCAGTGGTTCTCAAATGGGGGTACGTGTTTTTCTGGGGGTACTTGAAGGTATGCCAAGGGGTACGTGAGATTTTTCAAAAATATTGTAAAAATAGCAACAATTCAAAAATCCTTCAAAAATATATTTATTCAATAATCCATCCATCCATTTTCTACCGCTTATTCCCTTTCGGGGTCGCGGGGGGCGCTGGCGCCTATCTCAGCTACAATCGGGCGGAAGGCAGGGTACACCCTGGACAAGTTGCCAACACAGATAGACAGACAACATTCACACTCAGATTCACACAATAATACTTCAACAAAATATGAATGTAAGCTATTAAACTGTGACAAAAATACAACAATTCAATGTTCAGTGTTGACAGATGGATTTTTTGTGGATATGTTCCATAAATATGTATGTTAAAGATTTTTCTTTTTGTGAAGAAATGTTTAGAATGAAGTTGATGAATCCAGATGGATCTCTATTACAATCCCCAAAGAGGACACTTTAAGTTGATGATTACTTCTATGTGTAGAAATCTTTATTCATAATTGAATCCCTTGTTTATTTTTCAACAAGTTTTTAGTTGTTTTTATATCTTTTTTTCCAAATAGTTCAAGAAAGACCACTACAAATGAGCAATATTTAACACTGTTGTACAATTTAACAAATCAGAAACTGATGACATAGTGCTGTATTTCACTTCTTTGTCTATTTCCATCCCATCCATTTTCTACCGCTTATTCCCTTTCGGGGTCGCGGGGGGCGCTGGCGCCTATCTCAGCTACAATCGGGCGGAAGGCGGGGTACACCCTGGACAAGTCGCCAACACAGATAGACAGACAACATTCACACTCACATTCACACAATAATACTTCAACAAAATATGAATGTAAGCTATTAAACTGTGACAAAAATACAACAATTCAATGTTCAGTGTTGACAGATGGATTTTTTGTGGATATGTTCCATAAATATGTATGTTAAAGATTTTTCTTTTTGTTTAAAAATGTTTAGAATTAAGTTCATGAATCCAGATGGATCTCTATTACAATTCCCAAAGAGGACACTTTAAGTTGATGATTACTTCTATGTGTAGAAATCTTTATTCATAATTGAATCCCTTGTTTATTTTTCAACAAGTTTTTAGTTATTTTTATATCTTTTTTTCCAAATAGTTCAAGAAAGACCACTACAAATGAGCAACATTTATCACTGTTGTACAATTTAACACATCAGAAACTGATGACATAGTGGTGTATTTGACTTCTTTGTCTATTTCAATCAAAAATGCTTTGCTCTGATTAGGGGGTACTTGAATTAAAAACATTTTCACTGAAAAAAGGTTGAGAATTACTGCTAGAAGTGACCAGATGAAAACTGGGAATATAATCCCAGAAAAGAGGGAAAAAAGCGGTCAGCTGTTTTTAAGTTGAAGAAACAATATGATTAGGTTATATATAAGGGCTGCGAATCTTTGGATGTCCACGATTTGATTCAATATCGATTCTTGGGGTCGCGATTCGATTATATATCGATTTTTTTCGATTCAACGCGATTCTCGGTTAAAAAACGATATTTTTCCGATTGAAAACGATTCTGTATTCATTCAATACATAGGATTTCAATGGGATCTACCCCAGTCTGCTGACATGCTAGCAGAGTAGTAGATTTTTTTTAAAAGCTTTTATAATTGTAAAGGAGAATGTTTTATCAACTGATTGCAATAATGTAAATTTGTTTTAACTACTAAACGAACCAAAAATATGAGTTTTTTTATCTTTGTGAAAACATTGGACACAGTGTGTTGTCAAGCTTATGAGATGCGATGCAAGTGTAAGCCACTGTGACACTATTGTTCTTTTTTTTTATTTTTATAAATGTCTACTTATAATGTCAATGAGGGATTTTTAATCACTGCTATGCTGAAATTATAACTAATATTGATACTGTTGTTGATAATATTCATTTTTGTTTCATTACTTTTGGTTTGTTCTGTGTCGTGTTTGTGTCTTCTCTCAATTGCTCTGTTTATTGCAGTTCTGAGTGTTGCTGGGTCAGGTTTGGTTTTGGAATTGGATTGCATTGTTATGGTATTGCTGTGTATTGGTTTGTTGGATTGATAAAAAAAAAGAATTAAAAATCGTTTTATTCTTTAAATGCGAATCGATTCTGAATCGCACAACGTGACAATCGCGTTTCGTATTCAAATCAATTTTCCCCACACCCCTATTATATATACATGTGTATATCCTACATAAACAATGTATGAAACCATTAGATATCTGAAGTTTATTTTGTACTTGAATTTGTTTATAGGGTTAGGCGCAATAAGTGTTTAACTTCAGCCTAAACCCTTTCGGTCTGTAACATTTTTCATTTTCAATCTATGAATGTACAACTGTTTTTTTTGCTTTGTTGACCATTGACCGAAGAACAATAAACTTGAACTTGAACTAGATATCTATTAAATCTAAGGGACCTATTGACTATCTCGTTTGCTGCAGCTGCAGAGAGTTTATTCTGTCTTGACACTTTGTATTGATATTTTGTATTACATTCTTCCCTAAAATCGTGGGTGTCAAACTCTGGCCCCCGGGCCAAATTTGGCCTGCCGTGTAATGTCATTTGGCCCTTGAGGCAATATCAAATTAACATTAGAGCTGGCCCGTCGGTACTATACAGCGTCAAGCGAGCATGTTTCTCTACGTCATCCAGCAAGTTTTTGGATGGGAAAACTGTGATATTGAGTCAGCTCTTACTGGAGACTTCAGTGGATTATGGGACTTCCTCCTGTAGCTGTCAAAAAGGCATCTGTGATCTTTGCTCCTCCACCGCAGCCATCTGACTTTCAGGTATCAATCATCAATCAATCAATGTTTATTTATATAGCCCCAAATCACAAATGTCTCAAAGGACTGCACAAACCATTACGACTACAACATCCTCGGAAGAACCCACAAAAGGGCAAGGAAAACTCACACCCAGTGGGCAGGGAGAATTCACATCCAGTGGCACGCCAGTGACAATGCTGACTATGAGAAACGTTGGAGAGGACCTCAGATGTGGGCAACCCCCCCCCCCCCCCCCCCCCCCCCTCTAGGGGACCGAAAGCAATGGATGTCGAGCGGGTCTAACATGATACTGTGAAAGTTCAATCCATAGTGGCTCCAACACAGCCGCGAAAGTTCAGTTCAAGCGGATCCAAGACAGCAGCGAGAGTCCCGTCCACAGGAAACCATCTCAAGCGGAGGCGGATCAGCAGCGTAGAGATGTCCCCAACCGATACACAGGCGAGCGTTCCATCCTGGGTCCCGACGAGCGGTCCATCCTGGGTCTCGACTCTGGACAGCCAGTATTTCATCCATGGTCATCGGAACGGACCCCCTCCACAAGGGAGGGGGGGACATAGGAGAAAGAAAAGAAGCGGCAGATCAACTGGTCTAAAAAGGAGGTCTATTTAAAGGCTAGAGTATACAGATGAGTTTTAAGGTGAGACTTAAATGCTTCTACTGTATGACTTTAGAATCTCACTAAAACACTATTAAAAACAATAAGTAGATAAGGGATTTTCCAGAATTATCTTACTAAATGTGTCTAATTACATCTGAAACGCTACCACTGCCGCCGTCCAGAGCCGTCGCTTTTTTTTTTTTTTTTTAGTGCCTCACTCTACCTTTCCTTATTCACGAATCTTTCATCCTCAAATTAATGGGGAAATTGTCGCTTTCTCGGTCCGAATAGCTCTTGCTGCTGGAGGCTATGATTATTAACAATGTGAGGAGCTCCACAACCCGTGACGTCACCCGCACATCGTCTGCTACTTCCGGTAAAGGCAAGGCTTTTTTATTAGCGATCAAAAGTTGCGAACTTTACCGTCTACTCTACTAAATCCTTTCAGCAAAAATATGGCAATATCGCGAAATGATCAAACATGACACATAGAATGGACCTGCTATCCCCGATTAAATAGGAAAAACTCATTTCAGTAGGCCTTTTAATGTTTAATCTTACTTGTGAAAAGTAATCCCCCGATTCCTTTTTTCAACAGCCCGTCAGTTTTGTTTTTGTACCTGTCAACTATCAGTTCAGGCTGCTCGCTGGCTCCTCATCACCACTTCAAGATGGCGGCCGAATTTCTCGTGTCACAGCAGCCAATGCTTATCCATGCGTTTGTTACGTCTCGCCTCGATTACTGTAACGTATTATTTTCGGGTCTCCCCATGTCTAGCATTAAAAGATTACAGTTGGTGCAAAATGCGGCTGCTAGACTTTTGACAAGAACAAGAAAGTTTGATCACATTACGCCTGTACTGTATATACCTTTATATACATATATACATACATATATACCTATACTGGCTCACCTGCACTGGCTTCCTGTGCACTTAAGATGTGACTTTAAGGTTTTACTACTTACGTGTAAAATACTTCACGGTCTAGCTCCATCCTATCTTGCCAATTGTATTGTACCATATGTCCTGGCAAGAAATCTGCGTTCAAAGGACTCCGGCTTATTAGTGATTCCCAAAGCCCAAAAAAAGTCTGCGGGCTATAGAGCGTTTTCATTTCGGGCTCCAGTACTCTGGAATGCCCTCCCGGTAACAGTTCGAGATGCCACCTCAGTAGAAGCATTTAAGTCTCACCTTAAAACTCATTTGTATACTCTAGCCTTTAAATAGACTCCCTTTTTAGACCAGTTGATCTGCCGTTTCTTTTCTTTTTCTTCTATGTCCCACTCTCCTTTGTGGAGGGGGTCCGGTCCGATCCGGTGGCCATGTACTGCTTGCCTGTGTATCGGCTGGGGACATCTCTGCGCTGCTGATCCGCCTCTGCGCTGCTGATCCGCCTCCACTTGGGATGGTTTCCTGCTGGCTCCGCTGTGAACGGGACTCTCGCTGCTGTGTTGGATCCGCTTTGGACTGGACTCTCGCGACTGTGTTGGATCCATTATGGATCGAACTTTCACAGTATCGTGTTAGACCCGCTCGACATCCATTGCTTTCCTCCTCTCCAAGGTTCTCATAGTCATCATTGTCACCGACGTCCCACTGGGTCATTATTGTCACCGATGTCCCACTGGGTGTGAGTTTTCCTTGCCCTTATGTGGGCCTACCGAGAATGTCGTAGTGGTTTGTGCAGCCCTTTGAGACACTAGTGATTTAGGGCTGTATAAGTAAACATTGATTGATTGATTGATACTTATAAGATGTCTAAGGTTTGGAACATTAGCTTTAGCATTAGTTATACAATGGGTTTAAGTTCATATTCTATTTATGGTAAAGTCTTATTACATGCACACATGTAAGCAGATTACACAGTACTGTTAATTATTTATTGAATGTTATTGTGCAGGCTGTGTAGCACACTATAGGACTTTTGACTGGGCTTTCAAGCAATTTATGCATTTAATGATTTAAAAATGTGTACACATGGAAATTGACAATTGATGATTGATAAGTTTTTGTACTGCAGGCCAGGTGTTTCCATTTGGAACCAATCGATGGCGAGCTTGAACCTAGAGCTGGAGCTTCTGTGTCCACCTAACAACTGGCAGAAAACTACTGGTCAGGTAGGAAGTCTGCCACATTTTGGCCCCCACACACTCCATGAACGTTGGTGCATCATCCCACTCACTCCTTCTCCTAACTGTAACCCTTGGACATTCAATACAAACTCTCAACAAACCCTCATGGGTAGTTGCATCAGTTCTGGGACTGTTACATTTTCTGTTGAGTGACACAAGTTTTGTTGTTCAATTCCAATTTAACCAATAACTTTTAAGTGCCTTTACCAAACAATTTCTAACTGCAGATGCAAATATTTTGGGGTTTTCAATTTTTTTCCCTTTTCTGTTGTAAATATTTTGTTGTACACACTTTATACAACATGGTACCGGCACCAAACTTTATTTTCTGTTGCTGTGTAATTATTACTGACCACCAGCTGCTGCAGCCAAATTTAGATAATCTGTTGCCCACTAGTCATTAGTTTTATACCTAGTTTCCTATTTTATCCAATCCATCCATCCATCCATTTTTCTACCGCTTATTCCCTTTTGGGGGTCGCGGGGGGCGCTGGCGCCTATCTCAGCTACAATCGGGCGGAAGGCAGGGTACACCCTGGACAAGTCGCCCCCTCATCGCAGTTATCCAATCCTACTAGTGCTAATAACCCCCTTATACAGGGGTGTCAAACTTGTTTTCATTGGGGGCCACATGGCAGTTATGTCTGCCCTCAGAGGGCCACTTGTAACAGTAAATAATACAAATCCCGTTTCAATATGAGTTGGGAAATTGTGTTAGATGTAAATATAAACGGAATATAATTATTTGCAAATCCTTTTCAACCCATATTCAATTGAATGCACTACAAAGACAAGATATTTGATGTTCAAACTCAAACAATTTTTTTTTTTTGCAAATAATATTCAACTTAGAATTTCATGGCTGCAACACATGCCAAAGTAGTTGGGAAAGGGCATGTTCACCACTGTGTTACATCACATTTTCTTTTAACAACGCTCAAACGTTTTGTAACTGAGGAAACTAATTGTTGAAGCTTTGAAAGTTGAATTCTTTACCATTCTTGCTTGATGTACAGCTTAAGTTGTTCAACAGTCCGGGGTCTTGTTGTCGTATTTTAGGCTTCATAATGCGCCACACATTTTTGATGGGAGACATGTCTGCACTGCAGGCGGGCCAGGAAAGTACCCGCACTCTTTTACTACAAAGCCACGCTGTTGTAACACGTGGCTTGGCATTGTTTTGCTGAAATAAGCAGGGGCGTCCATGATAACGTTGCTTGGATGACACCATATGTTGCTCCAAAACCTGTATGTACCTTTCAGCATTAATGGTGCCTTCACAGATGTGTAAGTTACCCATGCCTTGGGCACTAATACACCCCCATACCATCACAGAGGCTGGCTTTTGAACTTTGCGCCTATAACAATCCGGATGGTTATTTTCCTCTTTGTTCCGGAGGACACCACGTCCACAGTTTCCAAATATAATTTGAAATGTGGACTCGTCAGACCACAAAACAATTTTCCACTTTGCATCAGTCCATCTTAGATGAGCTCGGGCCCAGCAAAGCCGGCGGCGTTCCTGGGTGTGGTTGATAAATGGCTTTCGCTTTTCATAGTAGAGTTTTAACTTGCACTTACAGATGTAGCGACCAACTGTAGTTACTGACAGTGGTTTTATGAAGTGTTCCTGAGCCCTTGCGGTGAAGTCCTTTACACACTGTCGGTTTTTGATGCAGTACCGCCTGAGGGATCAAAGGTCCGTAATATCATCGCTTACGTACAGTGATTTCTCCAGATTCTCTGAACCTGTTGATGATTTTACGGACGGTAGATGGTAAAATCCCTAAACTCCTTGCGATAGATCGTTGAGAAATGTTGTTCTAAAACTGTTCGACAATTTCCTTACAAATTAGTGACCCTCGCCCCATCCTTGTTTATGAATTACTCAGCATTTCATGGAAGCTGCTTTTATACCCAATCATGGCACTCACCTGTTCCCAATTAGCCTGCACACCTGTGGGATGTTCCAAATAAGTGTTGGATGAGAATTTTTAAACTTTATCAGTATTTATTGCCACCTTTCCCAACTTCTTTGTCACGAGTTGCTGGCATCAAATTCTAAAGTTAATGATTATTTGCAAAATAAAAAAAAAGTTTATCAGTTTCAATATCAAATATGTACCCATATTCAACTGAATATGGGTTGAAAATGATTTGTAAGTCATTGTATTCCGTTTATACTTCCATCTAACACAATTTCCCAACTAATATGGAAAAAGGGTTTGTATTTTTTTCTTTCTCCTATGTCCCCCCCTCCCTTGTGGAGGGGGTCCGGTCCGATGACCATGGATGAAGTACTGGCTGTCCAGAGTCGAGACCCAGGATGGACCGCTCGTCGGGACCCAGGATGGACCGCTCGCCTGTATCGGTTGGGGACGTCTCTACGCTGCTGATCCGCTTGAGATGGTTTCCTGTGGACGGGACTCTCGCTGCTGTCTTGGATCCGCTTGAACTGAACTCTCGCGGCTGTGTTGGAGCCACTATGGATTGAACTTTCACAGTATCATGTTAGACCCGCTCGACATCCATTGCTTTCGGTCCCCTAGAGGGGGGGGGGGGGGTTGCCCACATCTGAGGTCCTCTCCAAGGTTTCTCATAGTCAGCATTGTCACTGGCGTCCCACTGGGTGTGAATTCTCCCTGCCCACTGGGTGTGAGTTTTCCTTGCCCTTTTGTGGGTTCTTCCGAGGATGTTGTAGTCGTAATGATTTGTACAGTCCTTTGAGACATTTGTGATTTAGGGCTATATAAATAAACATTGATTGATTGATTGATTGATTGATATTTTTGGTGCTTATGAGTGTGTTCGTGTGGTAACGAATGTGGATTGTTTATTATGATTATACATTGTTTTAATTTAGCATTTAAAACATGCTGATAATTAGTACTGTGCTGTCCATTTGTGATATTTTCACTTCTCACACTTCTGAGTTTTTTTTTGCAAGCACGGACATTAGATGGCAGAGCTACGGAACATTGCACAGTACACAAAAAACTGTGAAAAATAAAGCCGACAAAACCAAAGTTAGGATTCTCTTTGCTTAGTGGATGTGCCAAGTTACAACAGTAAGTATGCATTTCAGTTTGTCCTTTGTTTGTTGTCAGGAAATAGTCTTTGCCATTAAGTTATATGTGTGCGTCTTTTTTTTTCTTTTTTTAGACCTACAAAGTGTTTATACTGTAAGTATTGTGATTAATACACACAAGCTGTTTGATTGTGACATGAGTCTTAGTTTTAGTTTTCATCGGCAAATTTGGAGTTGTTGAAATCCCCGTGTAAAGTTCCTATTGCTATTTGGGAGCAGGTACGTGGCATAGCCAATGTACATTATCATCGAGCTAGCACATTTTGAAATGTGGAGCCTTACTTTTGGCAGTTTTCTATCAGACATGCTGGTATGATATTGTTTGCTTTCACATTAATCTCTATTCGGTACTACTAATCCGCTTGATACATATACAAATATTGAATTTGGTACCCATCCCTAGACATGACATCCATCCATCCATTTTCTACCGCTTATTCCCTTTCGGGGGTGCAATCTACTAATAAAAGTATCAATCAATCAATTCTGTGTGTATTCATTCAAGCAGACGGCATTTGGGTGTGTGAAATACTTGCATTATGTCATGTCTAGGGCTTCACGGTGGCAGAGGGGTTAGTGCGTCTGCCTCACAATACGAAGTTCCTGCAGTCCTGGGTTCAAATCCAGGCTCGGGATCTTTCTGTGTGGAGTTTTCATGTTCTCCCCGTGTATGCGTGGGTTCCCTCCGGGTACTCCGGCTTCCTCCCACCTCCAAAGACATGCACCTGGGGATAGGTTGATTGGCAACACTAAATTGGCCCTAGTGTGTGAATGTGAGTGTGAATGTTGTCTGTCTATCTGTGTTGGCCCTGCGATGAGGTGGCGACTTGTCCAGGGTGTACCCTGCCTTCCGCCCGATTGTAGCTGAGATAGGCGCCAGCTATTCAAGTATTTCACACCCAAATGCCGTCTGCTTGAATGAATACACACAGAATTGATTGATTGATACTTTTATTAGTAGATTGCACAGTACAGTACATATTGCGTACAATTAACCACTAAACGGTGACACCTGAACACATTTTTCAACTTAAGTTGGGGTCCACGTTAATCAATTCATTATAGAAGAAGAGGGATGTCATTATATTATGTTCCTTGGTGTCCTTATAATACTGGTCTGAGTCTTTGGGCCTTGTTGCGTTCAAGTGAACCAAACTGCACCAAACCAAATATTGTGTGTCTGTGTGTGTGGCAACCAGCTGTCCTTCCAGCAGTGCCATTTCTACTTACAGCTACAAAAGTAAGACCTTTTTTTTTTTTAACAATAATACATATTGTGCACACACGATTGCACCATGCATAGACAAGCAACCAACCAGAAACATAATTTCTACACCCACATACTCTGTGGTGTCCTTGGCGGTGTTCCACGCCGTCGTCTGCTGGGGTGGGGGAGGATGACCAGAGACAGGAGCAGACCCAACAAAGAGAACAAGAGAGCCCGCTCCACCCTCGTCAGTGTCCAGTCTATATGGATGACCTATGTTATATATTTTTATTATTGTTTTTATTACAAACCCCGTTTCCATATGAGTTGGGAAATTGTGTTAGATGTAAATATAAACGGAATACAATGATTTGCAAATCCTTTTCAACCCATATTCAGTTGAATATGCTAAAAAGACAACATATTTGATGTTCAAACTAATAAACTTTATTTTTTTTTGCAAAACATAATTAACTTAGAATTTCATGGCTGCAACACGTGCCAAAGTAGTTGGGAAAGGGCATGTTCACCACTGTGTTACATCACCTTTTCTTTTAACAACACTCAATAAACGTTTGGGAACTGAGGAAACTAACTGTTGAAGCTTCAAAAGTGTAATTTTTTTCCCATTCTTGTTTTATGTAGAGCTTCAGTCGTTCAACGGTCCAGGGTCTCCGCTGTCGTATTTTACGCTTCATAATGCGCCACAGATTTTCCATGGGAGGCAGGTCTGGACTGCAGGCGGGCCAGGAAAGTACCTTCACTTTTTTACTACGAAACCACGCTGTTGCCACACATGGCTTGGCATTGTCTTGCTGAAATAAGTAGGGGCGTCCATGATAACAATGCTTGGATGACAACATATGTTGCTCCAAAACCTGTATGGACCATTCAGCATTAATGGTGCCTTCACAGATGTGTAAGTTACCCATGCCTTGGGCACTAATGCACCCCCATACCATCACAGATGCTGGCTTTTGAACTTTGCACTTATAACAATCCGGATGGTTATTTTCCTCTTTGTTCCGGAAGACACCACGTCCACAGTTTCCAAATATAATTTGAAATGAGGACTCGTCAGACCACAGAACACTTTTCCACTTTGCATCAGTCCCTCTTAGATGAGCTCGGGCCCAGCAAAGCCGGCGGCGTTCCTGGGTGTGGTTGATAAATGGCTTTCGCTTTGCATAGTAGAGTTTTAACTTGCACTTACAGATGTAGCGACCAACTGTAGTTACTGACAGTGGTTTTATGACGTGTTCCCTAGCCCATGTGGTGATATCCTTTACACAGAGATGTCTGTTTTTGATGCAGTACCACCTGAGGGATCAAAGGTCCGTAATATCATCGCTTACGTGCACTGGTTTCTCCAGATTCTCTGAACCTTATGATGATTTTACGGACCGTATGTAGTAAAATCCCTAAAATCCTTGCAATAGTTCGTTGAGAAATGTTGTTCTAAAACTGTTCGACAATTTGCTTACAAATTGGTGACCCTCACCCCATCCTTGTTTGTGAATTACCTAGCATTTGATGAAAGCTGCTTTTATACCCAATCATGGCACCCACCTGTTCCCAATTAGCCTGCACACCTGTGGGATGTTCCAAATAATTGTTTGATGAGAATTTCTCAACTTGATCAGTATTTATTGCCACCTTTCCCAACTTCTTAGTCACGTGTTGCTGGCATCAAATTCTAAAGCTAATGATTATTTGCAAAAAAATGTTTTATCAGTTTGAACATCAAATATCTTTCTAGCATATTCAACTGAATATGGGTTGAAAATGATTTGCAAATCATTGTATTCCGTTTATATTTACATCGAACACAATTTCCCAACTCATATGGAAACGGGGTTTGTATAATCTATCATGTTATAAGGTATAACATATAAATGTGATGGTGCTATCTTTAACAGTTGCTATTTCTTCTTCATCATTAAGAAGTAAATGATGGCCAAGCTGCAGATTAATGGCCAAATAAAAGCTACTGTTTGTTGTATGGGGAGAGAGACAGATGCCCTGGAGATCATAGGATCATAACACCACAACACGTCTTGGCTCTAAATTGCCAGCAGGACTGAACCCACAGTGGATTAAAGGGCACTTAAATATGTATCGCTTTCATTTCCTATCCACTTTCCTCTTTCCCCTCAGGCTTATATGGCAAAGCATTTACAACACAACCTTCTACAGTCGATGTGTTTCTTTTACCCCACACAGAAAGCCTCTCGTGCAGAGGCATCAGTTAGTGCTGTCGCCGTTGCTCTTTTCAGCGGAAAGTCCGGCATGCACAAATATTGCACCGCTTGGGAGTCTGAGATGGTTTTGAAAAGAAACACCAACGTACTCCTTGCCAGAGAATACGAGCGGTCCTCTTGGTGGTTATGGTACAAATATAAATACATTGGTACAAAACAATACATTGTAGAAAGAGAGAGAAAAATTAACTTGTTGTGTACATGCAGTGGAAAAATATGTAGCCGCGCTTACTGAAGAAGGATAAGTGTAAAGCAGACTTTTCTGGAGGTAGTGCACAAAAAAAAAAAAGCGGTATTTACTTTGGCCGATAGTTGCAAACTAGTACTGGGCGATATTCCCTTTTTTTCATATCTCGATATTTTTAGGACATTTCAAGATACACGATATATTTCTCGATATTTTGCCTTAGCTTTGAATAAACACTTGATGCATATAATCACAGCAGTATGATGATTCTGTGTGTCTACTGTTGTGTTCCGACCCGGTCTTCTTCCGGTCACCCCCCTGAGTTCGTTTGTTGACACATAAGCTGGTTTTAAATGAATCCTGAGACAGTGTAGCTTATCTTGATATTTTAATACCAAAGCTTTGGGAGACCAAATCTATGCACGACACATTCAAATCGCATCGCCCTAGTTGATCTGACGATACTACGGAAGTTTTGCCTCTCACCCCCCCTCACTCGCCCCTATTTTTCTCCTCTCCAACTCCTCCTAACCCTGGGACATTTGAGATAAGAAGAGTGTTATGACTTCTCGCTACATTCCAACCTTCAAGGTCTACGCATTGCCAATACTTAGCTGTTCTAAAATATGACTAGGATTTAAAAATATATCTATCTCCATCACTACTTTAAAACATTCTTGTTCATACTGCATTAATATATGCTCATTTTAAACTTTCATGCAGAGAGGGAAATCACAACTAAGTCAATTGACCAAAACCGTTTTTATTAAAGAGTTATTAAGCAGTGGCACACACATTCATGTCATTTCAAAACAGAGAGTGAAAGATTGTCAGACATTTTAAAACAAGCTATGAGTGCACTTTTGTGCATGATGTCACTAAGATGACATATCAAAACAACACTAAATTAAAGTGCACTTTTTGTACAGAACGCCACTACAATAGTTTAAAACAAAGTGCACTTTTGTGCATGATGTCACATAAGATATTTCAATAACTGTCAAATAAAAATGAGCTGCATAATAGGAAATCAAATCGTGCATGTCCTTTGCTATGTGGTAGGTTCCGGCGGACGATATCTTCTTCTGTTTTTGACTCTTTTTCATACGGTGTTGATCTGGAAATGGTTGCTTCGGCATTTATTGGGTGTGGTACCGAACAGAGATGTTGACATGCGGAGTTTCAAGCACTCTTCATTCTCTATTGGGTGACTTTTCAAATGATGCTACATTATAGCAATAATGCTACTTTTTGTAGCAACGCTTTTGCCCCACACTTGACAAACTACAATTGTCTGTTCGACATATTCCCACTTGAAGCCAAGCCGCCGCCAGACGATGGACCCCCTGCTGTTTTTCTTGGGAATTAATTATTCTTCCTTCATTTGTTAACAGATTGTCACTTTCTTTGTCTCGTATTACCACTCGCACCACAGCTAACGTCACCCATGCCGCTAGCTCTCTGCTCCGCGAGGGCGTATATGTATGTGACGTATGTAAGAAGGTACGCTTGTTTTATGTCTCTGTGAGAAGGAGAGACGGGAGTGAGAAATGCCTGGAGTGAGAAGATCTACTCAAATATCATGATATAATCATTTTCTATATCACACAGAGACAAACCTGCGATATATCAAGTATATCGATATACCGCCTCGTCTTAGTGCAAACACACGTCATATAAAACATAGACAAACCCCCTAAAACACATGCAATACCCGGAAAAGACATTGAAAGTACGATGAAATGGTGAGTTAACTACAAATAAATACATCTTTAAGTAATTAACACAGCCAGTGTTTAATTTTTTTCATTCCCGAAAGATGACGGTGAAGCTTTACTATGGAACAGGGCGGTCAAGCAAACACGGTGGGATTGGACCACACACACAAAGTACAGTGTATTGTGTGTATTAATAACATTTTACCATTCTGTATTCTGAAGGCGATCTATGTCGTGTGCTACGCCAGCATCAATATCAGCAGTGTCCTCCTGACCGTCACCGTCAGTGTCGGGTTCAAAGCGGTATGGCTCTATCCCTTGTTGCGGTTGGTCCTGCCACCCCACAGCTGCCACGGCGCCTCTCACAGCATTTTCCCTGTCTAAATCACTCCCACTGCCCTCTAGTCCTTTTTTTTTTCTAGTCCTTCACTCTCACTTTCTTAATCCACAAATCTTTCATCTTCCCTCAAATTAATGGGGAAATCGTCACTTTCTCGGTCCGAATCGCTCTCGCTGCTGGTGGCCATTATTGTAAACAATTTTCAAATGTGAGGAGCTCCACAACCCGTGACGTCACGCGAACATCGTCTGCTACTTCCGGTACAGTCAAGGCTTTTTTATCAGCACCAAAAGCTGCAAACTTTATCGTCTGTGTTCTCTACTAAATCCTTTCTGCAAAAATATGGCAATTTCGCAAAATGATCAAGTATGACACATAGAATTGACCTGCTATCCCCGTTTAAATGACAAAATCACATTTCAGTAGACCTTTAATGAGTCATTATTAAGTACTTATTAATGCCTTATTCTGCATAGCCTTATTATAGAACCAGTAAGCCATGAACTAAAAGTCTTCTCTCAATAACCTTATAATTATTGAAAGATCGTGTTTTGAAGAGGGTCCCTTGCGAAGGGCAGAGGTGGGCTTCGCCACCACCCGTCGACTGGCGCTGAAGAAAGGTGCGAGGCCGCCCTTCAGGTTGTACAGGTACGACCATATAATCTCACTAAAACACTAGTAACACAATAAGCAGATAACGGATTTTCCAGAATTATCCTAGTAAATTTGTCTAACATCTGAATCGCTCCCACTGTATAGTCTTTTTTTATTATTATTTTTTCTAGTTCTTCACTCTCATTTTCCTCATCCACAAATCTTTCATCCTTGCTCAAAGTAATGGGGAAATCGGCGGTTTCTCGGTCCGAATCGCTCTCGCTGCTGGTGGCCATGATTGTAAACAATATTCAGATGTGAGGAGCTCCACAACCCGTGACGTCACGCGCACATCGTCTGCTACTTCCGGTACAGGCAAGGCTTTTTTATCAGCACCAAAAGTTGCAAACTTTATCGTCTGTGTTCTCTACTAAATCCTTTCAGCAAAAATATGGCAATATCGCAAAATGATCAAGTATGACACATAGAAAGGACCAGCTACCCCCGTTTAAATGACAAAATCTCATTTTAGTAGGCCTTTAATTCCATTGCAAGGCATGATGGGAAAATGCAAAACACTCTCCCCACACTTATTCATGTTTGACTTTTAACTGCTTGATACTTCTGAATGATTACAAAGCTTTAACGAGGTCATCACGGAAGTAAACAAGGTCGGAGTTGAACTCTCACCCCTGCTATAGTGGATCAAATAACAACAAAACAAAGTAGAGTCAGTGGCTACTGTAGATCAGCATCAACATGTCTTCCTTGTACCACGGAGCCTTTATAATCATGTTGGGGCTGTCACAAGTGTGGCACCAATGACATTTCCAAACACATCTGTGGGAAAAAAAATAAATAAATTAAATGCAATGCTAAATTTCCCTTGATATTTTTTTGCGAGGCAGGGAAAATGAATTAGGCATCCATCAGGGTATTTGAGTCGCTCATTCCCAACCAAATGCTAAGCATAGACATGAATGCTTATTTAGGGTGCGTGCATGTGTGTTTGGACGAGCAAGTAAAGCCGTGTAATGGTTTTGAAGACAAACACGGCGTTATTCCCCTCACGTTTTGGAATAAAAGCTATCAATAGAATTGACCCATTTCTGTTCATTGCAGGACAATAGTAAAACTGAATTACTCAATTGAATTTCATTTTCTTTGCCTTGTCGCTTAGAGACTCTGAAATGCAATCTGGTCTAACATCCATCCATTTTCTACCGCTTATTCCCTTTCGGGGTCGCGGGGGGCGCTGGCGCCTATCTCAGCTACAATCGGGCGGAAGGCGGGGTACACCCTGGACAAGTCGCCACCTCATCGCAGGGCCAA
The DNA here is from genome assembly GCF_033978795.1 of Nerophis ophidion. Classification (NCBI taxonomy): domain Eukaryota; kingdom Metazoa; phylum Chordata; class Actinopteri; order Syngnathiformes; family Syngnathidae; genus Nerophis; species Nerophis ophidion. Next base: position 45,542,468 of record NC_084628.1, read on the forward strand.
CACAGATAGACAGACAACATTCACACTCACATTCACACACTAGGGCCAATTTTTAGTGTTACCAATCAACCTATCCCCAGGTGCATGTCTTTGGAAGTGGGAGGAAGCCGGAGTACCCGGAGGGAACCCACGCAGTCACGGGGAGAACATGCAAACTCCACACAGAAAGATCCCGAGCCTGGATTTTAACCCAGGACTGCAGGACCTTCGTATTGTGAGGCAGACACACTAACCCCTCTGCCACCGTGAAGCCCCTCTGGTCTAACATGCCATGGAAAAAATGTTGTGGTACTTTTGGGCTTTTAAAAGACATAACATGCAGCTAAAAGTTAGATTTTTTTTTTATTGCATTGTGTGTGTTTTATTTTAAGAATAGCATTCTGATGGCATTTTAAAGGGGAACATTATCACCAAACCTATGCAAGCGTCAATATATACCCTGACGTTGCAGAAAAAAGACCATGTATTTTTTTAACGAATTTCCGAACTCTAAATGGGTGAATTTTGGCAAATTAAACGCCTTTCTGTTTATCGCTCTTTTAGCGATGACGTCAGAATGTGACGTCACCGAGGTAACACACCCACCATTTTCATTTACACATTACAAACACCGGGTCTCAGCTCTGTTATTTTCCGTTTTTTCGACTATTTTTTGGAACCTTGGAGACATCATGTGTTGTCGGAGGGTGTAACAACACTAACAGGGAGGGATTCAAGTTGCACCACTGGCAAGAAATCTGCCGCCAGACCCCCATTGAATGTACCAGAGTGTCTTCACATTTGACCGGCGATGCTAAGACAGACATGGCACAGAGATGTATGGATAACCTGCAGATGCATTCGCAACGTTTAAGTCAACAAAATCACAAAGGTGAGTTTTGTTGATGTTGTTGACTTATGTGCTAATCAGACATATTTGGTCACAACATGACTGCCAGCTAATCGATGCTAACATGCTACGCTGATTGATGCTAACATGCTATTTACGCTAGCTGTATGTTCATTTGAAACTAGATACCCACATTTAATGCGAAACAAACACTTACCAATCGACGGATTTAAGTTGCTCCAGTGTCACAAGATGCGAAAGTCCTGATCGTTTGGTCCGCACATTTTACCGGCGATGCTAATAAGGCAGCCATGCTATGGGCCACTTCATTAGGTACACCCACGCTATGGCCGAATAGCGTCAATAGCTATTCGCTCAATAACTTCAATTTCTTCTTCAATTTCGTTTTCGCTATCTGCCTCCATACTCCGACCATCTGTTTCAATACATGCGTAATCTGTTGAATCGCTTAAGCCGCTGAAATCTGAGTCTAAATCCGAGCTAATGTCGCTATATCTTGCTGTGGTAACCGCCATGTTTGTATTGGCAGCGCTGTATGACGTCACAGGGAAATGGATAGTGGTTTCAAAGATAGCGAAAATAAAGGCACTTTAAAGCTTTATTTAGGGATATTCCGGGACCGGTAAAATTTTGAAAAAAAATTCAAAAAATACAACAAGCCACTTGGAACTGATTTTTATTGTTTTTAACCCTTTTGAAATTGTGATAATGTTCCCCTTTAAGGACTGACGGCAAAAACAGTCACAAAGGCTTTGTTGTCCTCTCATTTTTACATCTCATTTGATCCCCCCCCCCCCCACAACAACCACCGCTTCCATTCATGTATGCACACTATTTGCACTTTTTCTACTATGCAGTAGTACTTCACTCCAAGAAAACTGAAATAACTGTTATAGAGTAGGCTTCATAACTGCCATTTACAGGGACATACTTTATAATATTAAAGTAGTCGCTTTTTGAAAAACATAATTATATGTTTTAATATATCTCCACACTTCTTATTGCAAATGGTTAAAATTAAAAAAATAACCTGCTGTATTTCCTTGAATTGGCGCCGGGGCGCTAATTAACTCAGTAGTCCTGAGTTCAATGCCGGACTCGGGATCTTTCTGTGTGGAGTTTGCATGTTCTCCCCGTGACTGCGTGGGTTCCCTTGGGTACTCCGGCTTCCTCCCACTTCCAAAGACATGCACCTGGGGATAGGTTGATTGGCAACACTAAATTGGCCCTAGTGTGTGAATGTGAGTGTGAATGTTGTCTGTCTATCTGTGTTGGCCCTGTGGTGACTTGTCCAGGGTGCACCCTAACTTCCGCCCGGTTGTAGCTGAGATAGGCTCCAGCACCCCCCGCCACCTCAAATGGGACAAGCGGTAGAAAATGGATGGACTTATTTTCTCTCCATGTTAGAAAGTAAACCAAGAAAATGAACAAACTCAGTAATTGCTGAGCTGTGGCAAATCGGGAATCTTTGAATAAACTCTGCTTCTTTCTACTCGTTTTGCGGACATATTGAATTGAGCAACATAAGATGGACAGCATGTCTCCCATTTATATTATACATATATATATGTAGCTCAACTAATCCAGTTGCATCCATAAGCAAGAGTCTTCAACCTTCAGAAAATATTTCCTGATCGAGGTGTTCAGGTCTATGAATGGAGGGCTTGGACCACCGGCTTTCAAATCCACTCGGTAATCATTGCTTTGACTGGTGTTGACAGAGAATAGCGCTTATCTCAGCAAAGGATAGGAATGGAGGTATTGTTTTGGCCATAAACCTCCCCCAAATAGCCACCTCTTTTTCATCCAAAACCCTCTACAGAATAACATAACATGATACAAATCGTCTTCCATTTACACCTCTGAGAGTCGGGCTTTTTCTGTGAGATGTGGTTTTTATCAGGCCATTGAGTCCTTTGACTTACACATCTTGGAAACACAACGCTTTAAGTTTAGTAGACCTAAATATTTGGTGATCCAAAACAGTATGTTATTGTAACCATTAACACGGCTTTGTTGTCTTTAGATTGCAATAATCTAACTTCTGTTTTAGGATAAATCAATCAATCAATCAATGTTTATTTATATAGCCCCAAATCCCAAATGTCTCAAAGGACTGTACAAATCATTACGACTACAACATCCTCGGAAGAACCCACAAAAGGGCAAGGAAAACTCACACCCAGTGGGCAGGGAGAATTCACATCCAGTGGGACGCCAGTGACAATGCTGACTATGAGAAACCTTGGAGAGGACCTCAGATGTGGGCAAACCCCCCCCTCTAGGGGACCGAAAGCAATGGATGTCGAGCGGGTCTAACATGATACTGTGAAAGTTCAGTCCATAGTGGCTCCAACACAGCCGCGAGAGTTCAGTTCAAAGCGGATCCAAGACAGCAGCGAGAGTCCCGTCCACAGGAGACCATCTCAAGCGGAGGCGGATCAGCAGCGTAGAGATGTCCCCAATCGATACAGGCGAGCGGTCCATCCTGGGTCTCGACTCTGGACAGCCAGTACTTCATCCATGGTCATCGGACCGGACCCCCTCCACAAGGGAGGGGGGGACATAGGAGAAAGAAAAGAAGTGGCAGATCAACTGGTCTAAAAAGGAGGTCTATTTAAAGGCTAGAGTATACAGATGAGTTTTAAGGTGAGACTTAAATGCTTCTACTGAGGTAGCATCTCGAACTGTTACCGGGAGGGCATTCCAGAGTACTGGAGCCCGAACGGAAAACGCTCTATAAATCCTTGCTATTTTACTGTACTTTGTTGTATGGAGTCTGTCTATTGGGTGACCTCTGGCAGGTAAATAATCTAATAGGGACGATGATGGTTTTTCACCTCTGTTTGTGAAGGCTGGCTATTATACTTTGATGCCTTTTCATTGATCGGGTACAATTATCTGTGTAGTTGTATCCAGAGGTCTAAAGCTTCTCTCAGGATCAGGAGGTGACATCTATTGACTAATTATCTTCATCTTAAATGTCACTTACACTTTAGTAGTCCTGGATTGACTCACATTGGTTTAAATGCACCATGCTGAACGTTACTATTGTGATCGAGGGAGTCGAGGTACAGACCGTGGACTCATTCAAGTACCTCGGGGTTTGGGTGGACAATAAGCTGGACTGGACTGTAAACACGGACCACCTGGACAAGAAAGGACAGAGCAGCCCGTACTTCCTTAGGAGGCTGCGCTCCTTCAACAAAAACTCCTGTGGATGTACTACCAGTCTGTGGTTGCCAGTGTTCTGTTCTACATGGTAGTGTGCTGGGGGGGCAGTACATCTAAGAAGGACAGCTCCAGACTGGAGAAACTGATCAGGCGGGCCGGTTCTACAATCGGAATAAAACTGGACTCACTGGTGAGGGTGGCAGAGAAGAGGACTGTTGACAAACTAGTGAGCATCCTGGATGATGCCAGTCACCCTCTGCATAGTGTTATCAGTAGCCAGAGGAGCCTGTTCAGTTCTAGACTGCTTCATCCCAAGTGCAGGACTAATAGACTAAAAAACTCCTTTGTCCCACACGCCATTAGATTGTACAACTCCTCTCTGGGGCGGGGGGCCGGGGGTACTCGGGTGACAGGGGATTCAAAACATTAACAGTGCAATACGTTTTCATAACATGGTCACTACTGCCTAGTTTCTCTTGTTATATTCTTATTTTACTGTTATATTTTTATTCCCATTGTTGCTTTTTATTTTTATTCCTATTTATTCTTATCCATTATTTACTTTTTACTTTTTAAATTGACCTCAACTCGGTACACTGCTGCTGGAATTTTAATATTCCTGAAGGAATTAATAAAGTACTATCTAATTTGTCCATCTATTATGCATCCACTCTATTGCATTAGACCACTTGTGTATTGTTTACATTACTTTTGTACTTACTATTTGGACATGAACTTGGTAAAATCACAACTACTTATTTAGGGTTGTGCGATATGGCTGTAAACCGTTCAAGGTTCAAAGTTTATTCGCCACATGCAGAGTAAACCACACTTAAATGCTTTTTCGTATCACAACCGTATCACTTTCTAAGTTTTTGTTTTTCCTCTGATTCTAATCCCCCCAGCTATTAGGGCAGAAAGGAAAGAAAAGGTGCAAAATAAGGAGTATATAAACAATTGCTTAAGAAAGTGTAACAACATAGTGCAGGGATGTCAAACTCAAATACAGAGAGGGCCAAAATTTGAAACTGAACAAAGCCGTGAGCCAAGGTTGAACAAATTAACCTTTTAGGTGGTAGCGTGTATTGTAGCGTCCCGGAAGAGTTAGTGCTGCAAGGGGTTCTGGGTATTTGTTCTGTTGTGTTACGGTGCGGATGTTCTCCCAAAATGTGTTTGTCATTCCTGTTTGTTGTGGGTTCACAATGTGGTGCAATAATGTAAATTAGTTTTAAGTATTAAATGAACCAAAAATATGACTTATTTTATCTTTGTGAAAACATTGGACACAGTGTGTTGTCAAGCTTATGAGATGCGATGCAAGTGTAAGCCACTGTGACACTATTCTTTTTATTTTTATAAATGTCGAATGATAATGTCAATAAGGGATTTTTAATGACTGCTATGCTGAAATTGCAACTAATATTGATACTGTTGTTGATAATATTCATTTTTGGTTTGTTCTGTGTGGTGTTTGTGTCTTCTCTCAATTGCTCTGTTTATTGCAGTTCTGAGTGTTGCTGGGTCAGGTTTGGTTTTGGAATTGGATTGCCTTGTTATGGATATTGCTGTGTATTGTTTTGTTGGATTGATTTAAAGCAGGGGTGTCAAATTCAAATACAGAGTGGGCCAAAATTTTAAACGGAACAAAGCCGCCGGCCAAGGTTGAACAAAATAACCTTTTAATAGGGACCCAAACAAGTTTTGCAATAAATATTGAACAAGCAAGGCTTATATAACTTTAGTGTGACATGCAAAATCCAGTTTCAAATAGTAATAATGATAATAATAATAAAAAAAAATATCAATGGCATATCAAATAAATTCTAAATTAGTGTATGCCTTTTTTCTATTTGCAATCTTGAGGTAAATATCATTTTTTTTTTCCACAGGTTAATAATAAATTTGAAAATAAAATAACAATATTTAATGAACCAAACATTCAAGCCTTGAAGTAGCAAGAGAAAATGTATGAATAAAACGTTAATTATTGGTCAGTTTGCTGGAAGTTTCCTGGAAAAGTTAGTGCTGCAAGGGGGGCTGGGTATTTGTTCTGTTGTGTTACGGTGCGGATGTTCACCCGAAATGTGTTTGTCATTCTTGTTTGGTGTGGGTTCACAGTGTGGCGCATATTTGTAACAGTGCTAAAGTTGTTTATACGGCCACCCTCAGTGTGACCTGTATGGCTGTTGACCAAGTATGCCTTGCATTCACTTGTGTGTGTGTGTAAAAGCCACAAATATTATGTGACAGGCTGTTAGTATGGAGGAAAAGCGGACGTGACGACAGGTTGTAGAGAACGCTAAAGGCAGTGCCTTAAATGCACGCCCCCAATATAGTTGTCCAGGTGGAAATCGGTAGAAATTCGGGAGAATGGTTGCCCCGGGAGATTTTCGGGAGGGGCACTGAACTTCGGGAGTCTACCGGGAAATTTGGAGGGTTGGCAAGTAATGAGTATTAGCGGTGAATGCGGTGTTACAGCTGCATAACACCAGCGGGCCAGCTCTAATGCTAAATTGATATTGCCTCAAGGGCCAAATTAAATTACACGGCGGGCCAAATCCCGCGGGCCAGATTTTGACACCCATGATTTAAAGGAAAAAAAAGAAAAAAAATCGATTTAGCAAAAATGAGAATCGATTCTGAATCGCACAACGTGACAATCGCGATTTGAATCGATTTTTTCCCCACACCCCATCGATTTTTTTCCCCACACCCCTAATATATTCAAAGGACTCCGGCTTATTAGTGATTCCCAAAGCCCAAAACAAGTCTGCGGGCTATAGAGCGTTTTCCGTTCGGGCTCCAGTACTCTGGAATGCCCTCCCGGTAACAGTTTGAGATGCCACCTCAGTAGAAGCATTTAAGTCTCACCTTAAAACTCATTTGTATACTCTAGCCTTTAAATAGACTCCCTTTTTAGACCAGTTGATCTGCCGTTTCTTTTCTTTTTCTTCTATGTCCCACTCTCCCTTGTGGAGGGGGCACGGTCCAATCCGGTGGCCATGTACTGCTTGCCTGTGTATCGGCCGGGGACATCTCTGCGCTGCTGATCCGCCTCCGCTTGTGATGGTTTCCTGCTGGCTCTGCTGTGAACAGGACTCTCGCTGCTGTGTTGGATCCGCTTTGGACTGGACTCTCGCTACTGTGTTGGATCCATTGTGGATTGAACTTTCACAGTATCATGTTAGACCCGCTCGACATCCATTGCTTTCCTCCTCTCCAAGGTTCTCATAGTCATCATTGTCACCGACGTCCCACTGGGTCATTATTGTCACTGATGTCCCACTGGGTGTGAGTTTTCCTTGCCCTTATGTGGGCCTTCTGAGGATATCGTGGTGGTTTGTGCAGCCCTTTGAGACACTAGTGATTTAGGGCTATATAAGTAAACATTGATTAATTGATTGATATATAATATACATATACTAAAATCACCTCCGTTACAGTAAATAAACTTCTTTATCACTAAGCTAAGTGTTAATGCAACCACACCAATAAATACGTGCTTAGTAAGCTTTAAGAAGTGTAGATGGAACAATATTATAGCAGAAAGTAAGCAGATATTACCAGTAAAATAACAAACACATTAATACGAGGTAGAAAGAGGATAATATAACAACTGGCGGTGTGTCAACATCGTTGATAAATCTGTACATTTGCGATGTATAATGACCAATATACATGTACATTTTTTATATGTATGGTCCAATATTTATAAAATTTTAAAGGGGAACATTATCACAATTTCAAAAGGGTTAAAAACAATAAAAATCCGTTCCCAGTGGCTTGTTGTATTTTTTGAAGTTTTTTTCAAAATTTTACCGGTCTCGGAATATCCCTAAATAAAGCTTTAAAGTGCCTTATTTTCGCTATCTTGGAAACCACTATCCATTTCCCTGTGACGTCACACAGTGCTGCCAATATAAACAAACAATGGCGAATACCACAGCAAGATATAGCGACATTAGCTCGGATTCAAACTTGGATTTCAGCGACTTAAGCGATTCAACAGATTACGCATGTATTGAAACAGATGGTCGGAGTATGAAAGTATTGAAGAAGAAACTGAAGCTATTGAGCGAATAGCTATTGATGCTATTCATAGCCATAGCATGGCCGAATAGCTGCGTTAGCATCGCCGGTAAAATGTGCGGACCAAACGATCAGGACTTTCGCATCTTGTGACACTGGAGCAACTTAAATCCGTCGATTGGTAAGTGTTTGTTTCGCATTAAATGTGGGTGGAAGGAAACGTAATATAGTTGCAAATGCATCTGCAGGTTATCCATATGTTTCTATTCCATGTCTGCTTCAGCACCGCCGGTAAATAGCATGTTAGCATCGATTAGCTGGCAGTCAACATCAACAAAACTCACTTTTGTGATTTCGTTGACTATCGTTGCAAATGCATCTGCAGGTTATCCATACATCTCTGTGCCATGTCTGCCTTAGCATCGCCGGTAAAATGTGGAGACACTCTGGCACATTCATTGGGGGTCTGGCGGCAGATTTCTTGCCAGTGGTGCAACTTGAATCCCTCCCTGTTTGTTTTGTTACACCCTCCGACAACACACCGACGAGGCATGATGTCTCCAAGGTTCCAAAAAATAGTCAAAAAAACTGAAAATAACAGAGCTGAGACCCGGTGTTTGTAATGTGTTGAAAATGAAAATGGTGGGTGTGTTACCTCGGCGACGTCACATTCTGACGTCATCGCCTCCAGCGCGATAAACAGAAAGGCGTTTAATTCGCCAAAATTCACCCATTTAGAGTTCGGAAATTGGTTGAAAAAATATATGGTCTTTTTTTCTGCACCATCAAGGTATATATTGACGCTTACATAGGTCTGGTGATAATGTTCCCCTTTAAAAAAAAATGTTGTTTCTTACCAAGAAGTTCGTAAATGTGCTGATGTGTGGATGAATGGAGTGCAGTGAGTGTGTTCCAGTGGGAGCAAAACAGGGAGGAAAATGTGTCCAATGTGAGTGAAGTTTAATTAGGCCAAGTCTGCACAATCACTGGTCTTTCTTCCACACATAAACCGTTTTTTAGGGACGTTCTTAAGTACTTAATTGGGGATTGTTGTTGTCTTGCCTCTTCCATAATTACTTTTTTCAGGTTTCAGATAAAGGGCTGGAGCACTGCAGCTCAATAACACTAAACAGTATTTATGGTGCTTTGACAACAATTCCCTTGACCTGAGGGACAAAAATACTCGGTTTGTTTTATGAATATATGCTTCTACTTTTAAACTTCCTTCATTTTATGTCCTCTCGTCCAACTTTGATTCTTGCACTTTGAGCTTAAAGGCCTACTGAAAGCCACTACTACCCACCACGCAGTCTGATAGTTTATATATCAATGATGAAATATTAACATTGCAACACATGCCAATACGGCCTTTTTAGTTTACGAAATTACAATTTAAAATTTCCCGCAAAGTATCCTGTTGAAAATGTCGCGGAATGATGACGCTTATGATGACGGATTGTTGCGGACATTTTGGTCAAGCACCGATCCCAGCTATACTGTAAGTCGTCTGCTTTAATCGCATAATTCAAAAGTATTCTGGACATCTGTGTTGATGAATCTTTTGCAATTTGTTCAATGAATAATGGAGACATCAAAGAAGAAAGATGTAAGTGGGAAGCGGTGTATTGCGGCCGCCTTTAGCCACAAAAACACAACTGGTGTTTCCTTGTTTACATTCCGGAAAAATGACGGTGAAGCTTTACTATGGAATAGAGCGGTCAAGCGAACATCAATCAATCAATCAATGATTATTTATATACCCTAAATCACTAGTGTCTCAAAGGGCTGCACAAACCACAACACAAACTACAATGCCATCCCCGGTAGAGCCCACATAAGGGCAAGGAAAACTCACACCCAGTGGGACGTCGGTGACAATGATGACTATGAGAAACCTTGGAGAGGACCGCATATGTGGGCAACCCCCTCCCTCTAGTACAGGGGTAGGGAACCTATGGCTCTAGAGGCAGATGTGGCTCTTTTGATGACTGCATCTGGCTCTCGGATAAATCTGAGCTGACATTGCTTAACAGGATAAGTAATGACTAATTCCACTTGTAATCACAGTGTTAAAAATAACGTTCAAATATAAAACATTCTCATGCTTTTTTATGTTCAAGAAGTCGCTTTTATGGTAAGAAGTAATTTATTTATTATTGGTTAGTGTGGGGCTTGACCTCCTGGGGCTTCTTCAGACCACCAAGAGCCTGTTTTAGGGTTACAATATTGTTTTATTTTATTTTTCTCTCAGTTGCTTTCCAGCAATTGTCTTTTTCTCTTTCGTCCTCACTCGCGCTCTGGCTCCAGCCCCAACCCTGTCTCTCCTCCTGGCTGCTGCTTATAACAGAGCGACAGGTGATTAGATAAAAAGGCCCAGGTGGGCCGTCTACGCACGCACCTGTCGCTGATTTCGAGGCCGGTCCTGGCAACATCCTGCTTTGCTGCAGGCCCGCAGGCCACGCCCCCTCCACAGTTAGCTTCAGAATAACAATGTTATTATAAAGAATAAGAGACCTATTATACTCTGGAAATGTTGGTCTCACTTAAAAATACACGCGTTTAGTTATGTTCAGTGAAAAAAAAAATATTATATGGCTCTTAGGGAAATACATTTTAAAATATTTGGCTTCTTGGCTCTTTCAGCCAAAAGGTTCCCGACCCCTGCTCTAGGGGAACCGAAAGCAATGGATGTCGAGCGGGTCTAACATGATACTGTGAAAGTTCAATCCCTAGTGGATCCAACATAACCGTGAGAGTCCAGTCCAAAGTGGATCCAACACAGCAGAGAGAGTCCCGTCCACAGTGGAGCCAGCAGGAAACCACCCCGAGCGGAGGCGGATCAGCAGTGCAGAGATGTCCCAGCCGATACACAGGCGAACATGGTTCCCTACCACATGTCAACCGGCAGGTTTCGGTGAGAAAATGGTGGTAATAAGTCAGATCTTACCGTAGACATGAGCGCAGAGCTTGCGTCGTTCCTCTTGCAGCTGCGGACTCTCTTGCCTCCTCCCACCGGCCGCCCCCGACCGTCGGATACTTCCACCGTGGAGAAAGAAGGATAATAATAAAAATCTCAGCCCGGCCCCACCGGCTGCCTTCGCCTCGTCGAGAAACATGGCTTCCGTCGGAGACACTGGCGGTCACCACACCCGTGGCCACACCCCTGTGAATCTCAGGTTGTACAGGTACGACCATATAATCTCACTAAAACACTAGTAACACAATAAGCAGATAAGGGATTTCCCAGAATTATCCCAGTAAATGTGTCTAATAACATCTAAATCGCTCCCACTGCCCTGTCTTTTTTTTTTTTGTAGTTCTTCACTCTCACTTCAAGACTATGTCTCCCGGCTGGCCTGGGAACGCCTCGGGATCCCCAGGGAAGAGCTAGACGAAGTGGCTGGGGAGAGGGAAGTCTGGGCTTCCCTGCTTAGGCTGCTACCCCCGCGACCCGACCTTGGATAAGCGGAAGATGGATGGATGGATGGCACTCTCACTTTTCTCATCCACAAATCTTTCATCCTCGCTCAAATTAATGGGGAAAATGTGGGTTTCTCGGCCTGAATCGCTCTAGCCGCTGGTGGCCATGATTGTAAACAATGCGCGGATGTGAGGAGCTCCACAACCCGTGACGTAACGCGCACATCGTCTGCTACTTCCGGTACAGGCAAGGCTTTTTTATTAGCGACCAAAAGTTGCGAACTTTATCGTCGATGTTCTTTACTAAATCCTTTTGGGAAAAATATGGCAATATCACGGAATGATCAAGTATGACACGTAGAATGGACCTGCTATTTCAGTTTGAAAAAGAAAATCTCTTTTCAGTAGGCCTTTAAATCCCACAAATCAAACATCTTCCAAAAGGACTGCAATTCCACTGAAGAAGGAAACAATCCTGGCATTTACGAGTCAGACTTTTACCAATTCTCACTACAAACAATTCGCACAGAAGCTCCTCCCGTTATGCAGCGATGGCGGCTTGCATCACAATCAAAAGGCTGGGCACGCAGGTGGAGTTATGAGGAAAAAGGCTGCCTTCTCCTGAGGTCGGCACAGCTGAGGGGAAGGAGGTCATTGCAGGTGAGAGGCTGCTGACGCAGCGAGCAGGCCGAGCAAAACAACAAAGTTTTCGGAACACGGACTGGAGGTCAGCAAGGGGGGAGGCAGCGGGATCATGAGCAGGCATGCAGTGATTGTGTTGACACTGCTGATGTGTAATCAAAGCCTCCTCCAGGGCAGCCAAAGATGACAAAGCTGACCCGCATACTGGCTGAATCAGTGATGTGGCCATGGCTGCATAGGAAGAAAAAAAACACATGTAATATTCTGCATCTTTGATGAGATGATGGATGGCAGGTGTGCAGGCTGATCAGCAATCAATCTGGCTGAGGCTGAGTGTGACACACACACACACACACACACACATCAAACACGCACGTGCAAGTGTGGTTCAAATCACAATGTGGTTTTGATTAAACATGTGCGGATCCAAATATCAATGTGGCTGATAAAGCTATTTTTAGACTGAAATATTGCGCTTTTCATGCATCACTGCAGTGAAGTGAATTATATTTCAATCAATCAATCAATCAATGTTTATTTATATAGCCCCAAATCACAAATGTCTCAAAGGACTGCACGAATCATTACGACTACAACATCCTCGGAAGAACCCACAAAAGGGCAAGGAAAACTCACACCCAGTGGGCAGGGAGAATTCACATCCAGTGGGACGCCAGTGACAATGCTGACTATGAGAAACCTTGGAGAGGACCTCAGATGTGGCCAACCCCCACCCCCTCTAGGGGACCGAAAGCAATGGATGTCGAGCGGGTCTAACATGATACTGTGAAAGTTCTATCCATAGTGGCTCCAACACAGCCACGAGAGTTCAGTTCAAAGCGGATCCAAGACAGCAGCGAGAGTCCCGTCCACAGGAAACCATCTCAAGCGGAGGCGGATCAGCAGCGTAGAGATGTCCCCAACCGATACACAGGCGAGCGTTCCATCCTGGGTCCCGACGAGCGGTCCATCCTGGGTCTCGACTCTGGACAGCCAGTATTTCATCCATGGTCATCGGAACGGACCCCCTCCACAAGGGAGGGGGGGACATAGGAGAAAGAAAAGAAGCGGCAGATCAACTGGTCTAAAAAGGAGGTCTATTTAAAGGCTAGAGTATACAGATGAGTTTTAAGGTGAGACTTAAATGCTTCTACTGTATGACTTTAGAATCTCACTAAAAACACTATTAAAACAATAAGTAGATAAGGGATTTTCCAGAATTATCTTACTAAATGTGTCTAATTACATCTGAAACGCTACCACTGCCGCCGTCCAGAGCCGTCGCTTTTTTTTTTTTTTTTTTAGTGCCTCACTCTACCTTTCCTTATTCACGAATCTTTCATCCTCAAATTAATGGGGAAATTGTCGCTTTCTCGGTCCGAATAGCTCTTGCTGCTGGAGGCTATGATTATTAACAATGTGAGGAGCTCCACAACCCGTGACGTCACCCGCACATCGTCTGCTACTTCCGGTAAAGGCAAGGCTTTTTTATTAGCGATCAAAAGTTGCGAACTTTACCGTCTACTCTACTAAATCCTTTCAGCAAAAATATGGCAATATCGCGAAATGATCAAACATGACACATAGAATGGACCTGCTATCCCCGATTAAATAGGAAAAACTCATTTCAGTAGGCCTTTTAATGTTTAATCTTACTTGTGAAAAGTAATCCCCCGATTCCTTTTTTCAACAGCCCGTCAGTTTTGTTTTTGTACCTGTCAACTATCAGTTCAGGCTGCTCGCTGGCTCCTCATCACCACTTCAAGATGGCGGCCGAATTTCTCGTGTCACAGCAGCCAATGCTTATCCATGCGTTTGTTACGTCTCGCCTCGATTACTGTAACGTATTATTTTCGGGTCTCCCCATGTCTAGCATTAAAAGATTACAGTTGGTGCAAAATGCGGCTGCTAGACTTTTGACAAGAACAAGAAAGTTTGATCACATTACGCCTGTACTGTATATACCTTTATATACATATATACATACATATATACCTATACTGGCTCACCTGCACTGGCTTCCTGTGCACTTAAGATGTGACTTTAAGGTTTTACTACTTACGTGTAAAATACTTCACGGTCTAGCTCCATCCTATCTTGCCAATTGTATTGTACCATATGTCCCGGCAAGAAATCTGCGTTCAAAGGACTCCGGCTTATTAGTGATTCCCAAAGCCCAAAAAAAGTCTGCGGGCTATAGAGCGTTTTCATTTCGGGCTCCAGTACTCTGGAATGCCCTCCCGGTAACAGTTCGAGATGCCACCTCAGTAGAAGCATTTAAGTCTCACCTTAAAACTCATTTGTATACTCTAGCCTTTAAATAGACTCCCTTTTTAGACCAGTTGATCTGCCGTTTCTTTTCTTTTTCTTCTATGTCCCACTCTCCTTTGTGGAGGGGGTCCGGTCCGATCCGGTGGCCATGTACTGCTTGCCTGTGTATCGGCTGGGGACATCTCTGCGCTGCTGATCCGCCTCTGCGCTGCTGATCCGCCTCCACTTGGGATGGTTTCCTGCTGGCTCCGCTGTGAACGGGACTCTCGCTGCTGTGTTGGATCCGCTTTGGACTGGACTCTCGCGACTGTGTTGGATCCATTATGGATCGAACTTTCACAGTATCGTGTTAGACCCGCTCGACATCCATTGCTTTCCTCCTCTCCAAGGTTCTCATAGTCATCATTGTCACCGACGTCCCACTGGGTCATTATTGTCACCGATGTCCCACTGGGTGTGAGTTTTCCTTGCCCTTATGTGGGCCTACCGAGAATGTCGTAGTGGTTTGTGCAGCCCTTTGAGACACTAGTGATTTAGGGCTGTATAAGTAAACATTGATTGATTGATTGATACTTATAAGATGTCTAAGGTTTGGAACATTAGCTTTAGCATTAGTTATACAATGGGTTTAAGTTCATATTCTATTTATGGTAAAGTCTTATTACATGCACACATGTAAGCAGATTACACAGTACTGTTAATTATTTATTGAATGTTATTGTGCAGGCTGTGTAGCACACTATAGGACTTTTGACTGGGCTTTCAAGCAATTTATGCATTTAATGATTTAAAAATGTGTACACATGGAAATTGACAATTGATGATTGATAAGTTTTTGTACTGCAGGCCAGGTGTTTCCATTTGGAACCAATCGATGGCGAGCTTGAACCTAGAGCTGGAGCTTCTGTGTCCACCTAACAACTGGCAGAAAACTACTGGTCAGGTAGGAAGTCTGCCACATTTTGGCCCCCACACACTCCATGAACGTTGGTGCATCATCCCACTCACTCCTTCTCCTAACTGTAACCCTTGGACATTCAATACAAACTCTCAACAAACCCTCATGGGTAGTTGCATCAGTTCTGGGACTGTTACATTTTCTGTTGAGTGACACAAGTTTTGTTGTTCAATTCCAATTTAACCAATAACTTTTAAGTGCCTTTACCAAACAATTTCTAACTGCAGATGCAAATATTTTGGGGTTTTCAATTTTTTTCCCTTTTCTGTTGTAAATATTTTGTTGTACACACTTTATACAACATGGTACCGGCACCAAACTTTATTTTCTGTTGCTGTGTAATTATTACTGACCACCAGCTGCTGCAGCCAAATTTAGATAATCTGTTGCCCACTAGTCATTAGTTTTATACCTAGTTTCCTATTTTATCCAATCCATCCATCCATCCATTTTTCTACCGCTTATTCCCTTTTGGGGGTCGCGGGGGGCGCTGGCGCCTATCTCAGCTACAATCGGGCGGAAGGCAGGGTACACCCTGGACAAGTCGCCCCCTCATCGCAGTTATCCAATCCTACTAGTGCTAATAACCCCCTTATACAGGGGTGTCAAACTTGTTTTCATTGGGGGCCACATGGCAGTTATGTCTGCCCTCAGAGGGCCACTTGTAACAGTAAATAATACAAATCCCGTTTCAATATGAGTTGGGAAATTGTGTTAGATGTAAATATAAACGGAATATAATTATTTGCAAATCCTTTTCAACCCATATTCAATTGAATGCACTACAAAGACAAGATATTTGATGTTCAAACTCAAACAATTTTTTTTTTTTGCAAATAATATTCAACTTAGAATTTCATGGCTGCAACACATGCCAAAGTAGTTGGGAAAGGGCATGTTCACCACTGTGTTACATCACATTTTCTTTTAACAACGCTCAAACGTTTTGTAACTGAGGAAACTAATTGTTGAAGCTTTGAAAGTTGAATTCTTTACCATTCTTGCTTGATGTACAGCTTAAGTTGTTCAACAGTCCGGGGTCTTGTTGTCGTATTTTAGGCTTCATAATGCGCCACACATTTTTGATGGGAGACATGTCTGCACTGCAGGCGGGCCAGGAAAGTACCCGCACTCTTTTACTACAAAGCCACGCTGTTGTAACACGTGGCTTGGCATTGTTTTGCTGAAATAAGCAGGGGCGTCCATGATAACGTTGCTTGGATGACACCATATGTTGCTCCAAAACCTGTATGTACCTTTCAGCATTAATGGTGCCTTCACAGATGTGTAAGTTACCCATGCCTTGGGCACTAATACACCCCCATACCATCACAGAGGCTGGCTTTTGAACTTTGCGCCTATAACAATCCGGATGGTTATTTTCCTCTTTGTTCCGGAGGACACCACGTCCACAGTTTCCAAATATAATTTGAAATGTGGACTCGTCAGACCACAAAACAATTTTCCACTTTGCATCAGTCCATCTTAGATGAGCTCGGGCCCAGCAAAGCCGGCGGCGTTCCTGGGTGTGGTTGATAAATGGCTTTCGCTTTTCATAGTAGAGTTTTAACTTGCACTTACAGATGTAGCGACCAACTGTAGTTACTGACAGTGGTTTTATGAAGTGTTCCTGAGCCCTTGCGGTGAAGTCCTTTACACACTGTCGGTTTTTGATGCAGTACCGCCTGAGGGATCAAAGGTCCGTAATATCATCGCTTACGTACAGTGATTTCTCCAGATTCTCTGAACCTGTTGATGATTTTACGGACGGTAGATGGTAAAATCCCTAAACTCCTTGCGATAGATCGTTGAGAAATGTTGTTCTAAAACTGTTCGACAATTTCCTTACAAATTAGTGACCCTCGCCCCATCCTTGTTTATGAATTACTCAGCATTTCATGGAAGCTGCTTTTATACCCAATCATGGCACTCACCTGTTCCCAATTAGCCTGCACACCTGTGGGATGTTCCAAATAAGTGTTGGATGAGAATTTTTAAACTTTATCAGTATTTATTGCCACCTTTCCCAACTTCTTTGTCACGAGTTGCTGGCATCAAATTCTAAAGTTAATGATTATTTGCAAAATAAAAAAAAAGTTTATCAGTTTCAATATCAAATATGTACCCATATTCAACTGAATATGGGTTGAAAATGATTTGTAAGTCATTGTATTCCGTTTATACTTCCATCTAACACAATTTCCCAACTAATATGGAAAAAGGGTTTGTATTTTTTTCTTTCTCCTATGTCCCCCCCTCCCTTGTGGAGGGGGTCCGGTCCGATGACCATGGATGAAGTACTGGCTGTCCAGAGTCGAGACCCAGGATGGACCGCTCGTCGGGACCCAGGATGGACCGCTCGCCTGTATCGGTTGGGGACGTCTCTACGCTGCTGATCCGCTTGAGATGGTTTCCTGTGGACGGGACTCTCGCTGCTGTCTTGGATCCGCTTGAACTGAACTCTCGCGGCTGTGTTGGAGCCACTATGGATTGAACTTTCACAGTATCATGTTAGACCCGCTCGACATCCATTGCTTTCGGTCCCCTAGAGGGGGGGGGGGGGGTTGCCCACATCTGAGGTCCTCTCCAAGGTTTCTCATAGTCAGCATTGTCACTGGCGTCCCACTGGGTGTGAATTCTCCCTGCCCACTGGGTGTGAGTTTTCCTTGCCCTTTTGTGGGTTCTTCCGAGGATGTTGTAGTCGTAATGATTTGTACAGTCCTTTGAGACATTTGTGATTTAGGGCTATATAAATAAACATTGATTGATTGATTGATTGATTGATATTTTTGGTGCTTATGAGTGTGTTCGTGTGGTAACGAATGTGGATTGTTTATTATGATTATACATTGTTTTAATTTAGCATTTAAAACATGCTGATAATTAGTACTGTGCTGTCCATTTGTGATATTTTCACTTCTCACACTTCTGAGTTTTTTTTTGCAAGCACGGACATTAGATGGCAGAGCTACGGAACATTGCACAGTACACAAAAAACTGTGAAAAATAAAGCCGACAAAACCAAAGTTAGGATTCTCTTTGCTTAGTGGATGTGCCAAGTTACAACAGTAAGTATGCATTTCAGTTTGTCCTTTGTTTGTTGTCAGGAAATAGTCTTTGCCATTAAGTTATATGTGTGCGTCTTTTTTTTTCTTTTTTTAGACCTACAAAGTGTTTATACTGTAAGTATTGTGATTAATACACACAAGCTGTTTGATTGTGACATGAGTCTTAGTTTTAGTTTTCATCGGCAAATTTGGAGTTGTTGAAATCCCCGTGTAAAGTTCCTATTGCTATTTGGGAGCAGGTACGTGGCATAGCCAATGTACATTATCATCGAGCTAGCACATTTTGAAATGTGGAGCCTTACTTTTGGCAGTTTTCTATCAGACATGCTGGTATGATATTGTTTGCTTTCACATTAATCTCTATTCGGTACTACTAATCCGCTTGATACATATACAAATATTGAATTTGGTACCCATCCCTAGACATGACATCCATCCATCCATTTTCTACCGCTTATTCCCTTTCGGGGGTGCAATCTACTAATAAAAGTATCAATCAATCAATTCTGTGTGTATTCATTCAAGCAGACGGCATTTGGGTGTGTGAAATACTTGCATTATGTCATGTCTAGGGCTTCACGGTGGCAGAGGGGTTAGTGCGTCTGCCTCACAATACGAAGTTCCTGCAGTCCTGGGTTCAAATCCAGGCTCGGGATCTTTCTGTGTGGAGTTTTCATGTTCTCCCCGTGTATGCGTGGGTTCCCTCCGGGTACTCCGGCTTCCTCCCACCTCCAAAGACATGCACCTGGGGATAGGTTGATTGGCAACACTAAATTGGCCCTAGTGTGTGAATGTGAGTGTGAATGTTGTCTGTCTATCTGTGTTGGCCCTGCGATGAGGTGGCGACTTGTCCAGGGTGTACCCTGCCTTCCGCCCGATTGTAGCTGAGATAGGCGCCAGCTATTCAAGTATTTCACACCCAAATGCCGTCTGCTTGAATGAATACACACAGAATTGATTGATTGATACTTTTATTAGTAGATTGCACAGTACAGTACATATTGCGTACAATTAACCACTAAACGGTGACACCTGAACACATTTTTCAACTTAAGTTGGGGTCCACGTTAATCAATTCATTATAGAAGAAGAGGGATGTCATTATATTATGTTCCTTGGTGTCCTTATAATACTGGTCTGAGTCTTTGGGCCTTGTTGCGTTCAAGTGAACCAAACTGCACCAAACCAAATATTGTGTGTCTGTGTGTGTGGCAACCAGCTGTCCTTCCAGCAGTGCCATTTCTACTTACAGCTACAAAAGTAAGACCTTTTTTTTTTTTAACAATAATACATATTGTGCACACACGATTGCACCATGCATAGACAAGCAACCAACCAGAAACATAATTTCTACACCCACATACTCTGTGGTGTCCTTGGCGGTGTTCCACGCCGTCGTCTGCTGGGGTGGGGGAGGATGACCAGAGACAGGAGCAGACCCAACAAAGAGAACAAGAGAGCCCGCTCCACCCTCGTCAGTGTCCAGTCTATATGGATGACCTATGTTATATATTTTTATTATTGTTTTTATTACAAACCCCGTTTCCATATGAGTTGGGAAATTGTGTTAGATGTAAATATAAACGGAATACAATGATTTGCAAATCCTTTTCAACCCATATTCAGTTGAATATGCTAAAAAGACAACATATTTGATGTTCAAACTAATAAACTTTATTTTTTTTTGCAAAACATAATTAACTTAGAATTTCATGGCTGCAACACGTGCCAAAGTAGTTGGGAAAGGGCATGTTCACCACTGTGTTACATCACCTTTTCTTTTAACAACACTCAATAAACGTTTGGGAACTGAGGAAACTAACTGTTGAAGCTTCAAAAGTGTAATTTTTTTCCCATTCTTGTTTTATGTAGAGCTTCAGTCGTTCAACGGTCCAGGGTCTCCGCTGTCGTATTTTACGCTTCATAATGCGCCACAGATTTTCCATGGGAGGCAGGTCTGGACTGCAGGCGGGCCAGGAAAGTACCTTCACTTTTTTACTACGAAACCACGCTGTTGCCACACATGGCTTGGCATTGTCTTGCTGAAATAAGTAGGGGCGTCCATGATAACAATGCTTGGATGACAACATATGTTGCTCCAAAACCTGTATGGACCATTCAGCATTAATGGTGCCTTCACAGATGTGTAAGTTACCCATGCCTTGGGCACTAATGCACCCCCATACCATCACAGATGCTGGCTTTTGAACTTTGCACTTATAACAATCCGGATGGTTATTTTCCTCTTTGTTCCGGAAGACACCACGTCCACAGTTTCCAAATATAATTTGAAATGAGGACTCGTCAGACCACAGAACACTTTTCCACTTTGCATCAGTCCCTCTTAGATGAGCTCGGGCCCAGCAAAGCCGGCGGCGTTCCTGGGTGTGGTTGATAAATGGCTTTCGCTTTGCATAGTAGAGTTTTAACTTGCACTTACAGATGTAGCGACCAACTGTAGTTACTGACAGTGGTTTTATGACGTGTTCCCTAGCCCATGTGGTGATATCCTTTACACAGAGATGTCTGTTTTTGATGCAGTACCACCTGAGGGATCAAAGGTCCGTAATATCATCGCTTACGTGCACTGGTTTCTCCAGATTCTCTGAACCTTATGATGATTTTACGGACCGTATGTAGTAAAATCCCTAAAATCCTTGCAATAGTTCGTTGAGAAATGTTGTTCTAAAACTGTTCGACAATTTGCTTACAAATTGGTGACCCTCACCCCATCCTTGTTTGTGAATTACCTAGCATTTGATGAAAGCTGCTTTTATACCCAATCATGGCACCCACCTGTTCCCAATTAGCCTGCACACCTGTGGGATGTTCCAAATAATTGTTTGATGAGAATTTCTCAACTTGATCAGTATTTATTGCCACCTTTCCCAACTTCTTAGTCACGTGTTGCTGGCATCAAATTCTAAAGCTAATGATTATTTGCAAAAAAATGTTTTATCAGTTTGAACATCAAATATCTTTCTAGCATATTCAACTGAATATGGGTTGAAAATGATTTGCAAATCATTGTATTCCGTTTATATTTACATCGAACACAATTTCCCAACTCATATGGAAACGGGGTTTGTATAATCTATCATGTTATAAGGTATAACATATAAATGTGATGGTGCTATCTTTAACAGTTGCTATTTCTTCTTCATCATTAAGAAGTAAATGATGGCCAAGCTGCAGATTAATGGCCAAATAAAAGCTACTGTTTGTTGTATGGGGAGAGAGACAGATGCCCTGGAGATCATAGGATCATAACACCACAACACGTCTTGGCTCTAAATTGCCAGCAGGACTGAACCCACAGTGGATTAAAGGGCACTTAAATATGTATCGCTTTCATTTCCTATCCACTTTCCTCTTTCCCCTCAGGCTTATATGGCAAAGCATTTACAACACAACCTTCTACAGTCGATGTGTTTCTTTTACCCCACACAGAAAGCCTCTCGTGCAGAGGCATCAGTTAGTGCTGTCGCCGTTGCTCTTTTCAGCGGAAAGTCCGGCATGCACAAATATTGCACCGCTTGGGAGTCTGAGATGGTTTTGAAAAGAAACACCAACGTACTCCTTCTTGCCAGAGAATACGAGCGGTCCTCTTGGTGGTTATGGTACAAATATAAATACATTGGTACAAAACAATACATTGTAGAAAGAGAGAGAAAAATTAACTTGTTGTGTACATGCAGTGGAAAAATATGTAGCCGCGCTTACTGAAGAAGGATAAGTGTAAAGCAGACTTTTCTGGAGGTAGTGCACAAAAAAAAAAAAGCGGTATTTACTTTGGCCGATAGTTGCAAACTAGTACTGGGCGATATTCCCTTTTTTTCATATCTCGATATTTTTAGGACATTTCAAGATACACGATATATTTCTCGATATTTTGCCTTAGCTTTGAATAAACACTTGATGCATATAATCACAGCAGTATGATGATTCTGTGTGTCTACTGTTGTGTTCCGACCCGGTCTTCTTCCGGTCACCCCCCTGAGTTCGTTTGTTGACACATAAGCTGGTTTTAAATGAATCCTGAGACAGTGTAGCTTATCTTGATATTTTAATACCAAAGCTTTGGGAGACCAAATCTATGCACGACACATTCAAATCGCATCGCCCTAGTTGATCTGACGATACTACGGAAGTTTTGCCTCTCACCCCCCCTCACTCGCCCCTATTTTTCTCCTCTCCAACTCCTCCTAACCCTGGGACATTTGAGATAAGAAGAGTGTTATGACTTCTCGCTACATTCCAACCTTCAAGGTCTACGCATTGCCAATACTTAGCTGTTCTAAAATATGACTAGGATTTAAAAATATATCTATCTCCATCACTACTTTAAAACATTCTTGTTCATACTGCATTAATATATGCTCATTTTAAACTTTCATGCAGAGAGGGAAATCACAACTAAGTCAATTGACCAAAACCGTTTTTATTAAAGAGTTATTAAGCAGTGGCACACACATTCATGTCATTTCAAAACAGAGAGTGAAAGATTGTCAGACATTTTAAAACAAGCTATGAGTGCACTTTTGTGCATGATGTCACTAAGATGACATATCAAAACAACACTAAATTAAAGTGCACTTTTTGTACAGAACGCCACTACAATAGTTTAAAACAAAGTGCACTTTTGTGCATGATGTCACATAAGATATTTCAATAACTGTCAAATAAAAATGAGCTGCATAATAGGAAATCAAATCGTGCATGTCCTTTGCTATGTGGTAGGTTCCGGCGGACGATATCTTCTTCTGTTTTTGACTCTTTTTCATACGGTGTTGATCTGGAAATGGTTGCTTCGGCATTTATTGGGTGTGGTACCGAACAGAGATGTTGACATGCGGAGTTTCAAGCACTCTTCATTCTCTATTGGGTGACTTTTCAAATGATGCTACATTATAGCAATAATGCTACTTTTTGTAGCAACGCTTTTGCCCCACACTTGACAAACTACAATTGTCTGTTCGACATATTCCCACTTGAAGCCAAGCCGCCGCCAGACGATGGACCCCCTGCTGTTTTTCTTGGGAATTAATTATTCTTCCTTCATTTGTTAACAGATTGTCACTTTCTTTGTCTCGTATTACCACTCGCACCACAGCTAACGTCACCCATGCCGCTAGCTCTCTGCTCCGCGAGGGCGTATATGTATGTGACGTATGTAAGAAGGTACGCTTGTTTTATGTCTCTGTGAGAAGGAGAGACGGGAGTGAGAAATGCCTGGAGTGAGAAGATCTACTCAAATATCATGATATAATCATTTTCTATATCACACAGAGACAAACCTGCGATATATCAAGTATATCGATATACCGCCTCGTCTTAGTGCAAACACACGTCATATAAAACATAGACAAACCCCCTAAAACACATGCAATACCCGGAAAAGACATTGAAAGTACGATGAAATGGTGAGTTAACTACAAATAAATACATCTTTAAGTAATTAACACAGCCAGTGTTTAATTTTTTTCATTCCCGAAAGATGACGGTGAAGCTTTACTATGGAACAGGGCGGTCAAGCAAACACGGTGGGATTGGACCACACACACAAAGTACAGTGTATTGTGTGTATTAATAACATTTTACCATTCTGTATTCTGAAGGCGATCTATGTCGTGTGCTACGCCAGCATCAATATCAGCAGTGTCCTCCTGACCGTCACCGTCAGTGTCGGGTTCAAAGCGGTATGGCTCTATCCCTTGTTGCGGTTGGTCCTGCCACCCCACAGCTGCCACGGCGCCTCTCACAGCATTTTCCCTGTCTAAATCACTCCCACTGCCCTCTAGTCCTTTTTTTTTTCTAGTCCTTCACTCTCACTTTCTTAATCCACAAATCTTTCATCTTCCCTCAAATTAATGGGGAAATCGTCACTTTCTCGGTCCGAATCGCTCTCGCTGCTGGTGGCCATTATTGTAAACAATTTTCAAATGTGAGGAGCTCCACAACCCGTGACGTCACGCGAACATCGTCTGCTACTTCCGGTACAGTCAAGGCTTTTTTATCAGCACCAAAAGCTGCAAACTTTATCGTCTGTGTTCTCTACTAAATCCTTTCTGCAAAAATATGGCAATTTCGCAAAATGATCAAGTATGACACATAGAATTGACCTGCTATCCCCGTTTAAATGACAAAATCACATTTCAGTAGACCTTTAATGAGTCATTATTAAGTACTTATTAATGCCTTATTCTGCATAGCCTTATTATAGAACCAGTAAGCCATGAACTAAAAGTCTTCTCTCAATAACCTTATAATTATTGAAAGATCGTGTTTTGAAGAGGGTCCCTTGCGAAGGGCAGAGGTGGGCTTCGCCACCACCCGTCGACTGGCGCTGAAGAAAGGTGCGAGGCCGCCCTTCAGGTTGTACAGGTACGACCATATAATCTCACTAAAACACTAGTAACACAATAAGCAGATAACGGATTTTCCAGAATTATCCTAGTAAATTTGTCTAACATCTGAATCGCTCCCACTGTATAGTCTTTTTTTATTATTATTTTTTCTAGTTCTTCACTCTCATTTTCCTCATCCACAAATCTTTCATCCTTGCTCAAAGTAATGGGGAAATCGGCGGTTTCTCGGTCCGAATCGCTCTCGCTGCTGGTGGCCATGATTGTAAACAATATTCAGATGTGAGGAGCTCCACAACCCGTGACGTCACGCGCACATCGTCTGCTACTTCCGGTACAGGCAAGGCTTTTTTATCAGCACCAAAAGTTGCAAACTTTATCGTCTGTGTTCTCTACTAAATCCTTTCAGCAAAAATATGGCAATATCGCAAAATGATCAAGTATGACACATAGAAAGGACCAGCTACCCCCGTTTAAATGACAAAATCTCATTTTAGTAGGCCTTTAATTCCATTGCAAGGCATGATGGGAAAATGCAAAACACTCTCCCCACACTTATTCATGTTTGACTTTTAACTGCTTGATACTTCTGAATGATTACAAAGCTTTAACGAGGTCATCACGGAAGTAAACAAGGTCGGAGTTGAACTCTCACCCCTGCTATAGTGGATCAAATAACAACAAAACAAAGTAGAGTCAGTGGCTACTGTAGATCAGCATCAACATGTCTTCCTTGTACCACGGAGCCTTTATAATCATGTTGGGGCTGTCACAAGTGTGGCACCAATGACATTTCCAAACACATCTGTGGGAAAAAAAATAAATAAATTAAATGCAATGCTAAATTTCCCTTGATATTTTTTTGCGAGGCAGGGAAAATGAATTAGGCATCCATCAGGGTATTTGAGTCGCTCATTCCCAACCAAATGCTAAGCATAGACATGAATGCTTATTTAGGGTGCGTGCATGTGTGTTTGGACGAGCAAGTAAAGCCGTGTAATGGTTTTGAAGACAAACACGGCGTTATTCCCCTCACGTTTTGGAATAAAAGCTATCAATAGAATTGACCCATTTCTGTTCATTGCAGGACAATAGTAAAACTGAATTACTCAATTGAATTTCATTTTCTTTGCCTTGTCGCTTAGAGACTCTGAAATGCAATCTGGTCTAACATCCATCCATTTTCTACCGCTTATTCCCTTTCGGGGTCGCGGGGGGCGCTGGCGCCTATCTCAGCTACAATCGGGCGGAAGGCGGGGTACACCCTGGACAAGTCGCCACCTCATCGCAGGGCCAACACAGATAGACAGACAACATTCACACTCACATTCACACACTAGGGCCAATTTTTAGTGTTACCAATCAACCTATCCCCAGGTGCATGTCTTTGGAAGTGGGAGGAAGCCGGAGTACCCGGAGGGAACCCACGCAGTCACGGGGAGAACATGCAAACTCCACACAGAAAGATCCCGAGCCTGGATTTTAACCCAGGACTGCAGGACCTTCGTATTGTGAGGCAGACACACTAACCCCTCTGCCACCGTGAAGCCCCTCTGGTCTAACATGCCATGGAAAAAATGTTGTGGTACTTTTGGGCTTTTAAAAGACATAACATGCAGCTAAAAGTTAGATTTTTTTTTTATTGCATTGTGTGTGTTTTATTTTAAGAATAGCATTCTGATGGCATTTTAAAGGGGAACATTATCACCAAACCTATGCAAGCGTCAATATATACCCTGACGTTGCAGAAAAAAGACCATGTATTTTTTTAACGAATTTCCGAACTCTAAATGGGTGAATTTTGGCAAATTAAACGCCTTTCTGTTTATCGCTCTTTTAGCGATGACGTCAGAATGTGACGTCACCGAGGTAACACACCCACCATTTTCATTTACACATTACAAACACCGGGTCTCAGCTCTGTTATTTTCCGTTTTTTCGACTATTTTTTGGAACCTTGGAGACATCATGTGTTGTCGGAGGGTGTAACAACACTAACAGGGAGGGATTCAAGTTGCACCACTGGCAAGAAATCTGCCGCCAGACCCCCATTGAATGTACCAGAGTGTCTTCACATTTGACCGGCGATGCTAAGACAGACATGGCACAGAGATGTATGGATAACCTGCAGATGCATTCGCAACGTTTAAGTCAACAAAATCACAAAGGTGAGTTTTGTTGATGTTGTTGACTTATGTGCTAATCAGACATATTTGGTCACAACATGACTGCCAGCTAATCGATGCTAACATGCTACGCTGATTGATGCTAACATGCTATTTACGCTAGCTGTATGTTCATTTGAAACTAGATACCCACATTTAATGCGAAACAAACACTTACCAATCGACGGATTTAAGTTGCTCCAGTGTCACAAGATGCGAAAGTCCTGATCGTTTGGTCCGCACATTTTACCGGCGATGCTAATAAGGCAGCCATGCTATGGGCCACTTCATTAGGTACACCCACGCTATGGCCGAATAGCGTCAATAGCTATTCGCTCAATAACTTCAATTTCTTCTTCAATTTCGTTTTCGCTATCTGCCTCCATACTCCGACCATCTGTTTCAATACATGCGTAATCTGTTGAATCGCTTAAGCCGCTGAAATCTGAGTCTAAATCCGAGCTAATGTCGCTATATCTTGCTGTGGTAACCGCCATGTTTGTATTGGCAGCGCTGTATGACGTCACAGGGAAATGGATAGTGGTTTCAAAGATAGCGAAAATAAAGGCACTTTAAAGCTTTATTTAGGGATATTCCGGGACCGGTAAAATTTTGAAAAAAAATTCAAAAAATACAACAAGCCACTTGGAACTGATTTTTATTGTTTTTAACCCTTTTGAAATTGTGATAATGTTCCCCTTTAAGGACTGACGGCAAAAACAGTCACAAAGGCTTTGTTGTCCTCTCATTTTTACATCTCATTTGATCCCCCCCCCCCCCACAACAACCACCGCTTCCATTCATGTATGCACACTATTTGCACTTTTTCTACTATGCAGTAGTACTTCACTCCAAGAAAACTGAAATAACTGTTATAGAGTAGGCTTCATAACTGCCATTTACAGGGACATACTTTATAATATTAAAGTAGTCGCTTTTTGAAAAACATAATTATATGTTTTAATATATCTCCACACTTCTTATTGCAAATGGTTAAAATTAAAAAAATAACCTGCTGTATTTCCTTGAATTGGCGCCGGGGCGCTAATTAACTCAGTAGTCCTGAGTTCAATGCCGGACTCGGGATCTTTCTGTGTGGAGTTTGCATGTTCTCCCCGTGACTGCGTGGGTTCCCTTGGGTACTCCGGCTTCCTCCCACTTCCAAAGACATGCACCTGGGGATAGGTTGATTGGCAACACTAAATTGGCCCTAGTGTGTGAATGTGAGTGTGAATGTTGTCTGTCTATCTGTGTTGGCCCTGTGGTGACTTGTCCAGGGTGCACCCTAACTTCCGCCCGGTTGTAGCTGAGATAGGCTCCAGCACCCCCCGCCACCTCAAATGGGACAAGCGGTAGAAAATGGATGGACTTATTTTCTCTCCATGTTAGAAAGTAAACCAAGAAAATGAACAAACTCAGTAATTGCTGAGCTGTGGCAAATCGGGAATCTTTGAATAAACTCTGCTTCTTTCTACTCGTTTTGCGGACATATTGAATTGAGCAACATAAGATGGACAGCATGTCT
Source organism: Nerophis ophidion (assembly GCF_033978795.1). Lineage (NCBI taxonomy): Eukaryota > Metazoa > Chordata > Actinopteri > Syngnathiformes > Syngnathidae > Nerophis > Nerophis ophidion. The sequence continues at coordinate 45,570,935 of NC_084628.1, forward strand.
CCCATTTATATTATACATATATATATGTAGCTCAACTAATCCAGTTGCATCCATAAGCAAGAGTCTTCAACCTTCAGAAAATATTTCCTGATCGAGGTGTTCAGGTCTATGAATGGAGGGCTTGGACCACCGGCTTTCAAATCCACTCGGTAATCATTGCTTTGACTGGTGTTGACAGAGAATAGCGCTTATCTCAGCAAAGGATAGGAATGGAGGTATTGTTTTGGCCATAAACCTCCCCCAAATAGCCACCTCTTTTTCATCCAAAACCCTCTACAGAATAACATAACATGATACAAATCGTCTTCCATTTACACCTCTGAGAGTCGGGCTTTTTCTGTGAGATGTGGTTTTTATCAGGCCATTGAGTCCTTTGACTTACACATCTTGGAAACACAACGCTTTAAGTTTAGTAGACCTAAATATTTGGTGATCCAAAACAGTATGTTATTGTAACCATTAACACGGCTTTGTTGTCTTTAGATTGCAATAATCTAACTTCTGTTTTAGGATAAATCAATCAATCAATCAATGTTTATTTATATAGCCCCAAATCCCAAATGTCTCAAAGGACTGTACAAATCATTACGACTACAACATCCTCGGAAGAACCCACAAAAGGGCAAGGAAAACTCACACCCAGTGGGCAGGGAGAATTCACATCCAGTGGGACGCCAGTGACAATGCTGACTATGAGAAACCTTGGAGAGGACCTCAGATGTGGGCAAACCCCCCCCTCTAGGGGACCGAAAGCAATGGATGTCGAGCGGGTCTAACATGATACTGTGAAAGTTCAGTCCATAGTGGCTCCAACACAGCCGCGAGAGTTCAGTTCAAAGCGGATCCAAGACAGCAGCGAGAGTCCCGTCCACAGGAGACCATCTCAAGCGGAGGCGGATCAGCAGCGTAGAGATGTCCCCAATCGATACAGGCGAGCGGTCCATCCTGGGTCTCGACTCTGGACAGCCAGTACTTCATCCATGGTCATCGGACCGGACCCCCTCCACAAGGGAGGGGGGGACATAGGAGAAAGAAAAGAAGTGGCAGATCAACTGGTCTAAAAAGGAGGTCTATTTAAAGGCTAGAGTATACAGATGAGTTTTAAGGTGAGACTTAAATGCTTCTACTGAGGTAGCATCTCGAACTGTTACCGGGAGGGCATTCCAGAGTACTGGAGCCCGAACGGAAAACGCTCTATAAATCCTTGCTATTTTACTGTACTTTGTTGTATGGAGTCTGTCTATTGGGTGACCTCTGGCAGGTAAATAATCTAATAGGGACGATGATGGTTTTTCACCTCTGTTTGTGAAGGCTGGCTATTATACTTTGATGCCTTTTCATTGATCGGGTACAATTATCTGTGTAGTTGTATCCAGAGGTCTAAAGCTTCTCTCAGGATCAGGAGGTGACATCTATTGACTAATTATCTTCATCTTAAATGTCACTTACACTTTAGTAGTCCTGGATTGACTCACATTGGTTTAAATGCACCATGCTGAACGTTACTATTGTGATCGAGGGAGTCGAGGTACAGACCGTGGACTCATTCAAGTACCTCGGGGTTTGGGTGGACAATAAGCTGGACTGGACTGTAAACACGGACCACCTGGACAAGAAAGGACAGAGCAGCCCGTACTTCCTTAGGAGGCTGCGCTCCTTCAACAAAAACTCCTGTGGGTGTACTACCAGTCTGTGGTTGCCAGTGTTCTGTTCTACATGGTAGTGTGCTGGGGGGGCAGTACATCTAAGAAGGACAGCTCCAGACTGGAGAAACTGATCAGGCGGGCCGGTTCTACAATCGGAATAAAACTGGACTCACTGGTGAGGGTGGCAGAGAAGAGGACTGTTGACAAACTAGTGAGCATCCTGGATGATGCCAGTCACCCTCTGCATAGTGTTATCAGTAGCCAGAGGAGCCTGTTCAGTTCTAGACTGCTTCATCCCAAGTGCAGGACTAATAGACTAAAAAACTCCTTTGTCCCACACGCCATTAGATTGTACAACTCCTCTCTGGGGCGGGGGGCCGGGGGTACTCGGGTGACAGGGGATTCAAAACATTAACAGTGCAATACGTTTTCATAACATGGTCACTACTGCCTAGTTTCTCTTGTTATATTCTTATTTTACTGTTATATTTTTATTCCCATTGTTGCTTTTTATTTTTATTCCTATTTATTCTTATCCATTATTTACTTTTTACTTTTTAAATTGACCTCAACTCGGTACACTGCTGCTGGAATTTTAATATTCCTGAAGGAATTAATAAAGTACTATCTAATTTGTCCATCTATTATGCATCCACTCTATTGCATTAGACCACTTGTGTATTGTTTACATTACTTTTGTACTTACTATTTGGACATGAACTTGGTAAAATCACAACTACTTATTTAGGGTTGTGCGATATGGCTGTAAACCGTTCAAGGTTCAAAGTTTATTCGCCACATGCAGAGTAAACCACACTTAAATGCTTTTTCGTATCACAACCGTATCACTTTCTAAGTTTTTGTTTTTCCTCTGATTCTAATCCCCCCAGCTATTAGGGCAGAAAGGAAAGAAAAGGTGCAAAATAAGGAGTATATAAACAATTGCTTAAGAAAGTGTAACAACATAGTGCAGGGATGTCAAACTCAAATACAGAGAGGGCCAAAATTTGAAACTGAACAAAGCCGTGAGCCAAGGTTGAACAAATTAACCTTTTAGGTGGTAGCGTGTATTGTAGCGTCCCGGAAGAGTTAGTGCTGCAAGGGGTTCTGGGTATTTGTTCTGTTGTGTTACGGTGCGGATGTTCTCCCAAAATGTGTTTGTCATTCCTGTTTGTTGTGGGTTCACAATGTGGTGCAATAATGTAAATTAGTTTTAAGTATTAAATGAACCAACAATATGACTTATTTTATCTTTGTGAAAACATTGGACACAGTGTGTTGTCAAGCTTATGAGATGCGATGCAAGTGTAAGCCACTGTGACACTATTCTTTTTATTTTTATAAATGTCGAATGATAATGTCAATAAGGGATTTTTAATGACTGCTATGCTGAAATTGCAACTAATATTGATACTGTTGTTGATAATATTCATTTTTGGTTTGTTCTGTGTGGTGTTTGTGTCTTCTCTCAATTGCTCTGTTTATTGCAGTTCTGAGTGTTGCTGGGTCAGGTTTGGTTTTGGAATTGGATTGCCTTGTTATGGATATTGCTGTGTATTGTTTTGTTGGATTGATTTAAAGCAGGGGTGTCAAATTCAAATACAGAGTGGGCCAAAATTTTAAACGGAACAAAGCCGCCGGCCAAGGTTGAACAAAATAACCTTTTAATAGGGACCCAAACAAGTTTTGCAATAAATATTGAACAAGCAAGGCTTATATAACTTTAGTGTGACATGCAAAATCCAGTTTCAAATAGTAATAATGATAATAATAATAAAAAAAAATATCAATGGCATATCAAATAAATTCTAAATTAGTGTATGCCTTTTTTCTATTTGCAATCTTGAGGTAAATATCATTTTTTTTTTCCACAGGTTAATAATAAATTTGAAAATAAAATAACAATATTTAATGAACCAAACATTCAAGCCTTGAAGTAGCAAGAGAAAATGTATGAATAAAACGTTAATTATTGGTCAGTTTGCTGGAAGTTTCCTGGAAAAGTTAGTGCTGCAAGGGGGGCTGGGTATTTGTTCTGTTGTGTTACGGTGCGGATGTTCACCCGAAATGTGTTTGTCATTCTTGTTTGGTGTGGGTTCACAGTGTGGCGCATATTTGTAACAGTGCTAAAGTTGTTTATACGGCCACCCTCAGTGTGACCTGTATGGCTGTTGACCAAGTATGCCTTGCATTCACTTGTGTGTGTGTGTAAAAGCCACAAATATTATGTGACAGGCTGTTAGTATGGAGGAAAAGCGGACGTGACGACAGGTTGTAGAGAACGCTAAAGGCAGTGCCTTAAATGCACGCCCCCAATATAGTTGTCCAGGTGGAAATCGGTAGAAATTCGGGAGAATGGTTGCCCCGGGAGATTTTCGGGAGGGGCACTGAACTTCGGGAGTCTACCGGGAAATTTGGAGGGTTGGCAAGTAATGAGTATTAGCGGTGAATGCGGTGTTACAGCTGCATAACACCAGCGGGCCAGCTCTAATGCTAAATTGATATTGCCTCAAGGGCCAAATTAAATTACACGGCGGGCCAAATCCCGCGGGCCAGATTTTGACACCCATGATTTAAAGGAAAAAAAAGAAAAAAAATCGATTTAGCAAAAATGAGAATCGATTCTGAATCGCACAACGTGACAATCGCGATTTGAATCGATTTTTTCCCCACACCCCATCGATTTTTTTCCCCACACCCCTAATATATTCAAAGGACTCCGGCTTATTAGTGATTCCCAAAGCCCAAAACAAGTCTGCGGGCTATAGAGCGTTTTCCGTTCGGGCTCCAGTACTCTGGAATGCCCTCCCGGTAACAGTTTGAGATGCCACCTCAGTAGAAGCATTTAAGTCTCACCTTAAAACTCATTTGTATACTCTAGCCTTTAAATAGACTCCCTTTTTAGACCAGTTGATCTGCCGTTTCTTTTCTTTTTCTTCTATGTCCCACTCTCCCTTGTGGAGGGGGCACGGTCCAATCCGGTGGCCATGTACTGCTTGCCTGTGTATCGGCCGGGGACATCTCTGCGCTGCTGATCCGCCTCCGCTTGTGATGGTTTCCTGCTGGCTCTGCTGTGAACAGGACTCTCGCTGCTGTGTTGGATCCGCTTTGGACTGGACTCTCGCTACTGTGTTGGATCCATTGTGGATTGAACTTTCACAGTATCATGTTAGACCCGCTCGACATCCATTGCTTTCCTCCTCTCCAAGGTTCTCATAGTCATCATTGTCACCGACGTCCCACTGGGTCATTATTGTCACTGATGTCCCACTGGGTGTGAGTTTTCCTTGCCCTTATGTGGGCCTTCTGAGGATATCGTGGTGGTTTGTGCAGCCCTTTGAGACACTAGTGATTTAGGGCTATATAAGTAAACATTGATTAATTGATTGATATATAATATACATATACTAAAATCACCTCCGTTACAGTAAATAAACTTCTTTATCACTAAGCTAAGTGTTAATGCAACCACACCAATAAATACGTGCTTAGTAAGCTTTAAGAAGTGTAGATGGAACAATATTATAGCAGAAAGTAAGCAGATATTACCAGTAAAATAACAAACACATTAATACGAGGTAGAAAGAGGATAATATAACAACTGGCGGTGTGTCAACATCGTTGATAAATCTGTACATTTGCGATGTATAATGACCAATATACATGTACATTTTTTATATGTATGGTCCAATATTTATAAAATTTTAAAGGGGAACATTATCACAATTTCAAAAGGGTTAAAAACAATAAAAATCCGTTCCCAGTGGCTTGTTGTATTTTTTGAAGTTTTTTTCAAAATTTTACCGGTCTCGGAATATCCCTAAATAAAGCTTTAAAGTGCCTTATTTTCGCTATCTTGGAAACCACTATCCATTTCCCTGTGACGTCACACAGTGCTGCCAATATAAACAAACAATGGCGAATACCACAGCAAGATATAGCGACATTAGCTCGGATTCAAACTTGGATTTCAGCGACTTAAGCGATTCAACAGATTACGCATGTATTGAAACAGATGGTCGGAGTATGAAAGTATTGAAGAAGAAACTGAAGCTATTGAGCGAATAGCTATTGATGCTATTCATAGCCATAGCATGGCCGAATAGCTGCGTTAGCATCGCCGGTAAAATGTGCGGACCAAACGATCAGGACTTTCGCATCTTGTGACACTGGAGCAACTTAAATCCGTCGATTGGTAAGTGTTTGTTTCGCATTAAATGTGGGTGGAAGGAAACGTAATATAGTTGCAAATGCATCTGCAGGTTATCCATATGTTTCTATTCCATGTCTGCTTCAGCACCGCCGGTAAATAGCATGTTAGCATCGATTAGCTGGCAGTCAACATCAACAAAACTCACTTTTGTGATTTCGTTGACTATCGTTGCAAATGCATCTGCAGGTTATCCATACATCTCTGTGCCATGTCTGCCTTAGCATCGCCGGTAAAATGTGGAGACACTCTGGCACATTCATTGGGGGTCTGGCGGCAGATTTCTTGCCAGTGGTGCAACTTGAATCCCTCCCTGTTTGTTTTGTTACACCCTCCGACAACACACCGACGAGGCATGATGTCTCCAAGGTTCCAAAAAATAGTCAAAAAAACTGAAAATAACAGAGCTGAGACCCGGTGTTTGTAATGTGTTGAAAATGAAAATGGTGGGTGTGTTACCTCGGCGACGTCACATTCTGACGTCATCGCCTCCAGCGCGATAAACAGAAAGGCGTTTAATTCGCCAAAATTCACCCATTTAGAGTTCGGAAATTGGTTGAAAAAATATATGGTCTTTTTTTCTGCACCATCAAGGTATATATTGACGCTTACATAGGTCTGGTGATAATGTTCCCCTTTAAAAAAAAATGTTGTTTCTTACCAAGAAGTTCGTAAATGTGCTGATGTGTGGATGAATGGAGTGCAGTGAGTGTGTTCCAGTGGGAGCAAAACAGGGAGGAAAATGTGTCCAATGTGAGTGAAGTTTAATTAGGCCAAGTCTGCACAATCACTGGTCTTTCTTCCACACATAAACCGTTTTTTAGGGACGTTCTTAAGTACTTAATTGGGGATTGTTGTTGTCTTGCCTCTTCCATAATTACTTTTTTCAGGTTTCAGATAAAGGGCTGGAGCACTGCAGCTCAATAACACTAAACAGTATTTATGGTGCTTTGACAACAATTCCCTTGACCTGAGGGACAAAAATACTCGGTTTGTTTTATGAATATATGCTTCTACTTTTAAACTTCCTTCATTTTATGTCCTCTCGTCCAACTTTGATTCTTGCACTTTGAGCTTAAAGGCCTACTGAAAGCCACTACTACCCACCACGCAGTCTGATAGTTTATATATCAATGATGAAATATTAACATTGCAACACATGCCAATACGGCCTTTTTAGTTTACGAAATTACAATTTAAAATTTCCCGCAAAGTATCCTGTTGAAAATGTCGCGGAATGATGACGCTTATGATGACGGATTGTTGCGGACATTTTGGTCAAGCACCGATCCCAGCTATACTGTAAGTCGTCTGCTTTAATCGCATAATTCAAAAGTATTCTGGACATCTGTGTTGATGAATCTTTTGCAATTTGTTCAATGAATAATGGAGACATCAAAGAAGAAAGATGTAAGTGGGAAGCGGTGTATTGCGGCCGCCTTTAGCCACAAAAACACAACTGGTGTTTCCTTGTTTACATTCCGGAAAAATGACGGTGAAGCTTTACTATGGAATAGAGCGGTCAAGCGAACATCAATCAATCAATCAATGATTATTTATATACCCTAAATCACTAGTGTCTCAAAGGGCTGCACAAACCACAACACAAACTACAATGCCATCCCCGGTAGAGCCCACATAAGGGCAAGGAAAACTCACACCCAGTGGGACGTCGGTGACAATGATGACTATGAGAAACCTTGGAGAGGACCGCATATGTGGGCAACCCCCTCCCTCTAGTACAGGGGTAGGGAACCTATGGCTCTAGAGGCAGATGTGGCTCTTTTGATGACTGCATCTGGCTCTCGGATAAATCTGAGCTGACATTGCTTAACAGGATAAGTAATGACTAATTCCACTTGTAATCACAGTGTTAAAAATAACGTTCAAATATAAAACATTCTCATGCTTTTTTATGTTCAAGAAGTCGCTTTTATGGTAAGAAGTAATTTATTTATTATTGGTTAGTGTGGGGCTTGACCTCCTGGGGCTTCTTCAGACCACCAAGAGCCTGTTTTAGGGTTACAATATTGTTTTATTTTATTTTTCTCTCAGTTGCTTTCCAGCAATTGTCTTTTTCTCTTTCGTCCTCACTCGCGCTCTGGCTCCAGCCCCAACCCTGTCTCTCCTCCTGGCTGCTGCTTATAACAGAGCGACAGGTGATTAGATAAAAAGGCCCAGGTGGGCCGTCTACGCACGCACCTGTCGCTGATTTCGAGGCCGGTCCTGGCAACATCCTGCTTTGCTGCAGGCCCGCAGGCCACGCCCCCTCCACAGTTAGCTTCAGAATAACAATGTTATTATAAAGAATAAGAGACCTATTATACTCTGGAAATGTTGGTCTCACTTAAAAATACACGCGTTTAGTTATGTTCAGTGAAAAAAAAAATATTATATGGCTCTTAGGGAAATACATTTTAAAATATTTGGCTTCTTGGCTCTTTCAGCCAAAAAGGTTCCCGACCCCTGCTCTAGGGGAACCGAAAGCAATGGATGTCGAGCGGGTCTAACATGATACTGTGAAAGTTCAATCCCTAGTGGATCCAACATAACCGTGAGAGTCCAGTCCAAAGTGGATCCAACACAGCAGAGAGAGTCCCGTCCACAGTGGAGCCAGCAGGAAACCACCCCGAGCGGAGGCGGATCAGCAGTGCAGAGATGTCCCAGCCGATACACAGGCGAACATGGTTCCCTACCACATGTCAACCGGCAGGTTTCGGTGAGAAAATGGTGGTAATAAGTCAGATCTTACCGTAGACATGAGCGCAGAGCTTGCGTCGTTCCTCTTGCAGCTGCGGACTCTCTTGCCTCCTCCCACCGGCCGCCCCCGACCGTCGGATACTTCCACCGTGGAGAAAGAAGGATAATAATAAAAATCTCAGCCCGGCCCCACCGGCTGCCTTCGCCTCGTCGAGAAACATGGCTTCCGTCGGAGACACTGGCGGTCACCACACCCGTGGCCACACCCCTGTGAATCTCAGGTTGTACAGGTACGACCATATAATCTCACTAAAACACTAGTAACACAATAAGCAGATAAGGGATTTCCCAGAATTATCCCAGTAAATGTGTCTAATAACATCTAAATCGCTCCCACTGCCCTGTCTTTTTTTTTTTTGTAGTTCTTCACTCTCACTTCAAGACTATGTCTCCCGGCTGGCCTGGGAACGCCTCGGGATCCCCAGGGAAGAGCTAGACGAAGTGGCTGGGGAGAGGGAAGTCTGGGCTTCCCTGCTTAGGCTGCTACCCCCGCGACCCGACCTTGGATAAGCGGAAGATGGATGGATGGATGGCACTCTCACTTTTCTCATCCACAAATCTTTCATCCTCGCTCAAATTAATGGGGAAAATGTGGGTTTCTCGGCCTGAATCGCTCTAGCCGCTGGTGGCCATGATTGTAAACAATGCGCGGATGTGAGGAGCTCCACAACCCGTGACGTAACGCGCACATCGTCTGCTACTTCCGGTACAGGCAAGGCTTTTTTATTAGCGACCAAAAGTTGCGAACTTTATCGTCGATGTTCTTTACTAAATCCTTTTGGGAAAAATATGGCAATATCACGGAATGATCAAGTATGACACGTAGAATGGACCTGCTATTTCAGTTTGAAAAAGAAAATCTCTTTTCAGTAGGCCTTTAAATCCCACAAATCAAACATCTTCCAAAAGGACTGCAATTCCACTGAAGAAGGAAACAATCCTGGCATTTACGAGTCAGACTTTTACCAATTCTCACTACAAACAATTCGCACAGAAGCTCCTCCCGTTATGCAGCGATGGCGGCTTGCATCACAATCAAAAGGCTGGGCACGCAGGTGGAGTTATGAGGAAAAAGGCTGCCTTCTCCTGAGGTCGGCACAGCTGAGGGGAAGGAGGTCATTGCAGGTGAGAGGCTGCTGACGCAGCGAGCAGGCCGAGCAAAACAACAAAGTTTTCGGAACACGGACTGGAGGTCAGCAAGGGGGGAGGCAGCGGGATCATGAGCAGGCATGCAGTGATTGTGTTGACACTGCTGATGTGTAATCAAAGCCTCCTCCAGGGCAGCCAAAGATGACAAAGCTGACCCGCATACTGGCTGAATCAGTGATGTGGCCATGGCTGCATAGGAAGAAAAAAAACACATGTAATATTCTGCATCTTTGATGAGATGATGGATGGCAGGTGTGCAGGCTGATCAGCAATCAATCTGGCTGAGGCTGAGTGTGACACACACACACACACACACACACACATCAAACACGCACGTGCAAGTGTGGTTCAAATCACAATGTGGTTTTGATTAAACATGTGCGGATCCAAATATCAATGTGGCTGATAAAGCTATTTTTAGACTGAAATATTGCGCTTTTCATGCATCACTGCAGTGAAGTGAATTATATTTCAATCAATCAATCAATCAATGTTTATTTATATAGCCCCAAATCACAAATGTCTCAAAGGACTGCACGAATCATTACGACTACAACATCCTCGGAAGAACCCACAAAAGGGCAAGGAAAACTCACACCCAGTGGGCAGGGAGAATTCACATCCAGTGGGACGCCAGTGACAATGCTGACTATGAGAAACCTTGGAGAGGACCTCAGATGTGGCCAACCCCCACCCCCTCTAGGGGACCGAAAGCAATGGATGTCGAGCGGGTCTAACATGATACTGTGAAAGTTCTATCCATAGTGGCTCCAACACAGCCACGAGAGTTCAGTTCAAAGCGGATCCAAGACAGCAGCGAGAGTCCCGTCCACAGGAAACCATCTCAAGCGGAGGCGGATCAGCAGCGTAGAGATGTCCCCAACCGATACAGGCGAGCGGTCCATCCTGGGTCCCGACGAGCGGTCCATCCTGGGTCTCGACTCGAAGGTAGTGACTCGAAGCGCTTCACATAGTGAAACCCAATGTCTAAGTTACATTTAAACCAGTGTGGGTGGCACTAGGAGCAGGTGGGTAAAGTGTCTTGCCCAAGGTCACAACAGCAGTGACTAGGATGGCGGAAGCGGGAATTGAACCTGCAAACCCTCAAGTTGCTGGCACGGCCGCTCTACCAACCGAGCTATGCCGCCCCCACTGCAGACTGTTTGGAGTGAATAACAATTACCGTATTTCCTTGAATTGCCGCCGGGGAGCTAATTAATTTAAAACCTGTTCTCACTCCGGCGTTTACCAAAGGCATGCGGGAAATTTAGGCCTGCGCTTATAAATTTGAGTGTGATGTAAGGATACCATCATGAAAAACACATTTATTAAAAAAAACGTTATGGTCTTACCTTTACTTATAAATGAAATCCATGTGCAGCTCCTTCTGATCAAAAGCATCAATAACTTGTTTATAGAAGTCTTCCTTATCTTTCTTCAGTTTAAAAAGTCTCTCTGTCTTGATGGAGATCTTCCTTTATTACATCCTGCTTCGATTGAAAGTCCAGTTTAGAAAACTGTTTTATTTTAGATATGTAATCCTCCATGTTAAAAGTGCAAGCGAGAGGAAAAAATAAACGATCGCTGCTCACTCTTGCTGCTTGTTGTCACTTCTTCTGCAGCCGAGTTGTTGCAAGAAGGATCACTAGCGCCCTCTACCACCAGGAGGCGGGAGTCATTTAATGACTCATTTGACACACGCAGCTACGGTATATTAATGAAACAGCTGCTTTTTAGCATATTCAATAGCTTGGACCTTAAATCATACTGAATAGCTCTTAATCTTCTTCCCTTTATGCGATTTGAAATTATTGAAATCAGCCTCCTCCATTTTGAAAATGACGACAGGTGAAGTGTCACTCGTGACGTGACGAGTTTGACCCGGCGGAAATTCTAGACATGCGCTAATAAAAATAATATTTTGCAAAACCAGTTTGACCCGGCAGTAATTCTAGGCAGGTGCATACTATATACCTGGCGGCAATTCAAGGAAATACGGTATTCTTTAAAACTCTAAAGTTTGGGACCATGTCTCCATTAACACACATTTGGTATAACCTAATCTAACAAAAATCCCCAAACCAGCAACCTTACTTAACTTACTTTGGGGACGGCGTGGCACAGTTGGGAGATTTGCCGTGCCAGCAACCTGAGGTGTTACTGGTTCAATCCCAACCTACCAACCTCGTCACGTCCGTTGTGTCCTTGAGAAAGACACTTCACCCTTGCTCCTGATGGGTCGAGGTTAGGGCCTTGCATGGCAGCTCCCGTCATCAGTGTGTGAATGGGTGAATGTGGAAATAGTGTCAAAGCGCTTTGAGTACCTTGAAGGTAGATAAGCGCTATATATATATATATAACCCATTTACCATTTAACCCAAATCCCCTTATTACCATGAATTGATTAACGTGGACCCCGACTTAAACATGTTGGAAAACTTACTCAGGTGTTACCATTTAGTGGTCAATTGTACGGAATATGTACTGTACTGTGCAATCTACTAATAAAAATAATTCAATCAATCAATCAATCAAAAACCACATAACTCTACTCTAACACCGTCCATGTCTTGAGGTTGTCTGTCCAGGATTTCCGTTGTCTTCCTCACTTCCTTCCACCCTCTAGTGCAGGGGTGCCCACACTTTTCCTGCAGGCGAGCTACTTTTCAATTGACCAACTCGAGGGGATCTACCTCATTTATATATATCATTTATATTTATTTATTTATGAAAGAGACATTTTTGTAAACACGTTAAATGTGTTTAATGATAATACAAGCATGTGTAACACATATAGATGTCTTTCTTTCACGAAGACAAGAATATAAGTTGGTGTATTACCTGATTCTGATGACTTGCATTGATTGGAATCAGACAGTAATGATGATAATGCCCACATTTTCAAATGGAGGAGAAAAAAAGTTGTCCTTTCTGTACAATACCACATGAAAGTGGTTGGTTTTTGGCATCTAATTCATCCAGCTTCCATACACTTTACAAGAAAAACATTGGCGGCAAATTCCGTAGCTTGCTTGATTGACATTCACGGCACCCGAGGGTCTTGTGAGATGACGCTGGCTGCTGCCAGTTCATTATTATGAAAAAATGACAGAGAGGAAGGCGAGAAACACTTTTTATTTCAACAGACTTTCATCAAAACTCTAAAGGCCGACTGCACATTTCCTATCTTCACAATAAAAGCCCTGCTTCATGCTGCCTGCGCTAACAAAATAAGAGTCTCGGAAAGCTGGCGTGCACAAGTGTTGTGCACGCCAGCTTTCTGAGGGATCGCTTGTGCACGCCAGTTTTCCGAGACTCTGTATTTAGTTAGCGCAGGCAGCATGAAGCAGGGCTTTTATTGTGAAGATAGGAAATGTGCAGTTGGCCTTTAGAGTTTTGACGGAAGGTACGGCGCGAGAGTCTGTTGAAATAAAAAGTGCTTCTCGCCTTCCTCTCGGTCATATTTTCATAATAATGATCTTGCAGCAGCCAGCGTCATCTCACAAGACCCTCCGGTACCGTGAATGTCATTTAAGTGACGTCTTGGTGAAGATTGATGATCACTAAGTTTTAGGTCTATTTTTTTTTAAAAGCCTGGCTGGAGATCGACTGTCACACCCCCCGCGGTCGACTGGTAGCTCGCCATCGACGTAATGGGCACCCCTGCTCTAGTGCAAGGGTCAGCACTAGAGGGTGCAGAATTGTCCGCACAATGGAACGAATTGCTGTTATATGCTGATTTCATGTCGTTAAAGGGGAACTTTATCAGCAGACCTATGTAAGCGTCAATATATACCTTGATGGTGCGGAAAAAAGACCATCTATTTTTTTAACCAATTTCCAATCTCTAAATGGGTGAATTTTGGCGAATTAAACGCCTTTCTGTTTATCGCTCTGGAGGCGATGACGTCAGAATGTGACGTTGCCGAGGTAACACACCCGCCATTTTCATTTTCAACACATTACAAACACCGGGTCTCAGCTCTGTTATTTTCCGTTTTTTCGACTATTTTTTGGAACCTTGGAGACATCATGCCTTGACGGTGTGTTGTCGGAGGGTGTAACAACACTAACAGGGAGGGATTCAAGTTGCACCACTGGCCCGAAAATGCGAAAGTGTCTGCCGCCAGACCCCCATTGAATGTACTAAAGTGTCTCCACATTTTACTGGCGATGACAGACATGGCACAGAGATGTATGGATAACCTGCAGATGCATTTGCAACGATAAAGTCAACTAAATCACAAAGATGAGTTTGTTGATGTTGACTTATGTGCTAATCAGATATATTTGGTCGCGGCGTGACTGCTAGCCAATCAATGCTAACATGCTACGCTAATTGATGCAAACATGCTATTTACCGGCGGTGCTAAAGCAGACATGGCACAGAGATGTATGGATAACCTGTAGATGCATTTGCAACGATAGTCAACGAAATCACAAAGGTGAGTTTTGTTGATGTTGACTGCCAGCTAATCGATATTAACATGCTACGCTAATCGATGCTAACATGCTATTTACTGGCGGTGCTAAAGCAGACATGGCACAGAGATGTATGGATAACCTGCAGATGCATTTGCAACGATAGTCAACGAAATCACAAAGGTGAGTTTTGTTGATGTTGACTGCCAGCTAATCGATGCTAACATGCTATGCTAATCGATGCTAACATGCTAATTACCGGCGGTGCTAAAGCAGACATGGCACACAGATGTATGGATAACCTGCAGATGCATTTGCAACGATAGTCAACGAAATCACAAAGGTGAGTTTTGTTGATGTTGACTGCCAGCTAATCGATGCTAACATGCTATGCTAATCGATGCTAACATGCTATTTACAGGCGGTGCCAAAGCAGACATGGCACAGAGATGTATGGATAACCTGTAGATGCATTTGCAACTATATTACGTTTCCTTCCACCCACATTTAATGCGAAAAAAACACTTACCAATCGACGGATTTAAGTTGCTCCAGTGTCACAAGATGCGAAAGTCCTGATCGTTTGGTCCGCACATTTTACCAGCGATGCTAACGCAGCTATTCGGCCATGCTTTGAAAAAAACATTAAAAAATACGACAAGCCACTGGGAACTAATTTTTATTGTTTTTAACCCTTTTGAAATTGTGATAATGTTCCCCTTTAATGTAACTCAAGAATAACAATGGTCCCAGAATGCTCCCCTGTGGGACACCACAGCTCACCTTGAGGGGAGAGGACAATGATATGTTCACCTGGACCACCTGTTCTCTATCCTCAAGGTAAGATTTCATCCAGTTTGTGGCTGCGCTGTCAAAACCGATTGCCCTCAACTTGTTCAACAGTATGGAGTGGTTAACTGTGTCAAATGCCTTTTTGAAGGTCCCGCATAACCGTTCCACAGTACTTGCCCATGTCTATCTCTCGCCCGATGTAGTCAGTTAGGAACAGTAGGCATGTATTGGTGGAATGTGATTTTCTGAGTCCTGATTGAAATTCAAATAGGAGCCTGCGATTTCACAGATAATTATCCATTTGCTCATATATTAACCTCTCTATAACCTTTGAGATGGAGCAAAGGAAGGAAACAGGGCGATAGTTGCCGGGGTCTAATTAGTTTCCTTTTTATCCAGAGGTGAAATTCTCGCAAGCTCAAATTCGTGTGGGACATGATACTGATTGATAGACAAGTTGGTGATATGAGCAGCCATTGGGGCAATCGTGACAGCTGTGTCCTCTGAGAAATCTGGTGGGAATATTATTATGTCCTGTGGCTGTTTGGCTGCAGCGAACTGAGTTTTGTTGGGATCCGCCGCCCGGATCGTGTATGGTTTTGGTTTCTGCGTCCTTTTGTGTTTTTTTTTTGATCGTTTTGGACTCTTCCTGTTCTTAGATTTGCTCTTCCTGTTTTATCTTGTTTCCATGGTTTTTCCATTCGTCCCACCTGCTATTTGTTTCTCTACGCACACCTGCTGGTAATTTTTTACTTCTGTATTTAAGCCTGCCTTCTCCTTTTGGTCCGTTGTTTGCTTCACGTATTATTTAATAATACAACTCTAACATTTGACAACCAAATAATTAAACAAGGTGACTCGGTAAAAAATCTGGGTATTATCTTCGACCCAACTCTCCTTTGAGTCACACATTAAAAGTGTCACTAAAACGGCCTTCTTTCATCTCCGTAATATCGCTGAAATTCGCTCCATTTTGTCCACTAAAGACGCTGAGATCATTATCCATGCGTTTGTTACGTCTCGCCTCGACTACTGTAACGTATTATTTTCGGGTCTCCCCATGTCTAGCATTAAACGATTAAAGTTGGTACAAAATGCGGCTGCTAGACTTTTGACAAGAACAAGAAAGTTTGATCACATTACGCCTGTACTGGCTCACCTGCACTGGCTTCCTGTGCACTTAAGATGTGACTTTAAGGTTTTACTACTTACGTATAAAATACTACACGGTCTAACTCCATCCTATCTTGCCGATTGTATTGTACCATATGTCCCGGCAAGAAATCTGCGTTCAAAAGACTGCGGCTTTTTACTGATTCCTAAAGCCCAAAAAAAGTCTGCGGGCTATAGAGCGTTTTCCGTTCGGGCTCCAGTACTCTGGAATGCCCTCCCGGTAACAGTTCGATATGCTACCTCAGTAGAAGCATTTAAGTCTCACCTTAAAACTCATTCGTATACTCTAGCCTTTAAATAAACCTCCTTTTTAGATCACTTGATCTGCCGCATCTTTTCTTTTTCTCCTCTGTCCCCCCCTCCATTGTGGAGGGGGTCCGGTCCGATGACCATGGATGAAGTACTGGCTCTCCAGAGTCGAGACCCAGAATGGACCGCTCTCCTGTGTATCGGTTGGGGACATCTCTACGCTGTTGATCCGCCTCCGCTTGAGATGGTTTCCTGTGGACGGGACTCTCGCTGCTGTCTTGGATCCGCTTTGAACTGAACTCTCACGGCTGTGTTGGAGCCACTATGGATTGAACTTTCACAGTATCATGTTAGACCCGCTCGACATCCATTGCTTTCGGTCCCCCAGAGGGGGGGTGGGGGGTTGCCCACATTTGAGGTCCCACTGGGTGTGAGTTTTCCTTTCCCTTATGTGGGTTCTTCCGAGGATGTCGTAGTTGTAATGGTTTGTACAGTCCTTTGAGACATTTGTGATTTAGGGTTATATAAATACACATTGATTGATTGATTGAACTCTCACGTTAGTATAATCCTTAATGTCTTTGCATGTGCTTAGTCTCGTCTTAGCTTCGCGTGCGCTCGGCACGTCACTTTCTTGGACTTTGTCTCATGCTAAGTTTACCGTTAGCATCTCGTGCGTAGGCAAGCGCTTTATTTTGCCTTTGTATCAGTGTTCTTTTATTATAAAGCAGATGCATTTCCAACGATAAAGTCAAAGAAATCTGCAATATTGGAAAATAGACCACTGAATCTGCCGGAGTGCGTGAGCTAGTCATGGACGACGGCAGTCTGTTCCCGCAGTCGAGCGAGGTAAACCCTCTGGATGTGTTGGCTAAGACGTGTTTTATGCCACTTCTTTTTCCGTCTCATTTTGTCGACCAAACTTATAACGTTGTGTATGAATGCACAAAGGTGAGTTTTGTTGATGTTATTAACTTATGTGGAGTATGCTAATCAGACATATTTGGTCAGGGCATGACTGCAAGCTAATCGATGCTAACATACTATTTAGGCTAGCTGTATGTACATATTGCATCATTATGCCTCATTTGTAGCTATATTTGCATCCAGCCTTTCTCTCCACCCACATTTAACGCCAAACAAACACATACCAATCGTTAGTTGGAAGGCGATCGCTAATTTCGTCCTCGCTTCCTCCCGTGCCGCTGTCTGTTGTGATATTGCTCAATAGCTTAAGTTTCTTCGTCAATTTCGTTTTCGCTACCTACCTCCACACTCCAACCATCCGTTTCAATACATGCGTAATCTGTTGAATCGCTTACGCCGCTGAAATCCGAGTCTGAATCCGAGCTACTATCGCTATACCTTTCTGTGCTATCCGCCATGTTTGTTTCTGGTTGTTTCACGCTGTGACGTCACAGGATAATGGACCGATGGTGAAAATCAGGCACTTTGAAGCCGTTTTTCGGGATACCGCGGGATGGCTAAAATTTTGAGAAAAACTTCGAAAAATAAAATAAGTCTGTGGGAACTGATTTTTATTGGTTTTAACCCTTCAGAAATTGTGATAATGTTCCCATTTAAAGTAACTGGATTTGGCCTTCCTGATCACATTAGTTACTTTGTTTCTTAGCTTGTTGTATTCTTTAAGGAACTATCCAGTCCTGTTTTTAGTGAACTTAGCGTGTCTGTCATTTCTATGTTTCATGGTTTCTGTTATGTCTGCATTGATCCAGGGTTCTGTTCTGGATTTTACCCTGGAAACTTTCATGGGTGCTAGCTGGTCAGATACATGCAGGAAGTTGGATTTCAAGCATGCCCATGCTTTTCAACCGACTAGGAATTTAGTACATTTGACTAGTCCAGGGGCTTCACGGTGGCAGAGGGGTTAGTGCGTCTGCCCCACAATACGAAGGTCCTGCAGTCCTGGGTTCAAATCCAGGCTCGGGATCTTTCTGTGTGGAGTTTGCATGTTCTCCCCGTGAATGCGTGGGTTCCATCCGGGTACTCCGGCTTCCTCCCACTTCCAAAGACATGCACCTGGGGATAGGTAGACTGGCAACACTAAATTGGCCCTAGTGTGTGAATGTGAGTGTGAATGTTGTCTGTCTATCTGTGTTGGCCCTGCGATGAGGTGGCGACTTGTCCAGGGTGTGCCCCGCCTTCCGCCCGATTGTAGCTGAGATAGGCGCCAGCGCCCCCCGCGACCCCAAAAGGGAATAAGCGGTAGAAAATGGATGGATGGATGACTAGTCCAGTCTTTCCAGGGCTGCTGTTAGCGCTCGCTAGTGTACTTTTTCATCGATCTGAATCTTTTTGTGTTGTGACAATCTGATACAGATTTCTGAATTCTACATGTCTAGAAAATGATGAAGTGATCACTTATTCCTCACTTGATTACACCGCTTCTGGACGTCCGATGTCAAAATCAAATCAACGACGGTTTGAGCAGTGATCAGCTCTTTCAGGCTATGTAGCTTACAGTAATTACTGAAAGATTTGTAGACAGGAGTATCTTTTTTCAGAACGTTGATGTTCAAATCACTGATCAGTATCACTTCAGAATTCCCTAAATCAACTGATCCCTCGTTTAGCTGTTCATAAAATAAGTTTTGAGTTGGGGGTCTGTACAGGGAGCCAATTAACAGTGCTTTGGTTTTGGGGAAAATATCGAGCCACACTGCCTCTATACCACTTTGCTCCAAATCATCCCGTACATTAAAACATATACCAGATCTTAAATGCGTACAAACCCCTCCCTCACGTCGATTTCTGTCCCTTTTGACTACAGTGTAATTGACAATTTCTATCTCAGAGTCCTCAATAGAACTATCAAGTCCGGTCTAAGAAAAGGACAGAATTTCCACCTTACAATTTCCAAAGATCAGTCTGAGTTTGTCTATGTTACGGAGAAGACTGCTTACATTCATGTGGATTATATGCAGTCCTCTGGCAGAGAAAATGTTTTCCACGTCTTGTGACGACAATGTTTCTTTTCCAACGGTTGCGTGGTTTGGCGCCGCCAAAGAAATGACTCCAATTCTTGTCTGTTGCGCCATTGTTCGTGTCGTTGTTGTTGTCCCTGTAGTGGCTCGTCGTAGCCGGCGAGGCCATTGTTGTCGTGGGGAGTCTCCATGACGACGGTGTCCATCTGGTTATCGTTTCCTTAGCCTGCAGCCTGTTGCGAGATGCAGCTGGAGTTCTGGGTGACCCTCGGGGCAGCGTCCTTGGGTTCTTCCATGATGATGGTGACAATGGTGTCTCGGTACCGGGGGTCGTGTCATATTTTGCCGGATGTTCTGTTCCCTCGCGTCTCCTCCACTCTGGGTGCTGGGGTACACCTTTAATATGCAGTGGGATCCCTTCCCCATTGTTGTTAGCATTAGCTACGCTGATCCATGCCTGGTCTGCTGGATTTGATTCTGTTAAAAACAAATTTACCAACGAACGTGTGCCTGGACATGAATGTATGTCTCCTGATAGTAGCAGGCAGATTGAGATAACAATTAGAACATCCATTCGACTCGCCATCCGCTTCTTCCTGCTCTCCCTTTGTGGTGCGTTGACTCGGATCCAAGCAGACGTGTTGTGAAGGACGGCTTTACCGAGCCCAAGGTGTTTTTGTAAGTCTGTCCTTGTAAAATAAGTACAAGATTTAGGGAAGTTTTCCATAGCTTCGCCTACTTGTTTGGACTCTTTTTCCTTCACATTTCTCCAGTTACTAAGTGTATTTACGTTGTAAATAACCGGGAGAAAGTTTCGGATGGTGAGCGCTGGTGAAAACATTTCTGCTCGTGGTGAAGACTCGGTCTCATTGTATTGAACTTTGAACATGTATAAAGTTTGGAAAATACCTAAGAGAAAGTATGTTATGTGTCAATCCAAACAATATGGACCATGAAGTCACTGACAAGAGCAAGAACCCTAATGATAAAACACTTTGATTAACAGTAGTGTATATTTTCTATATTTGATGTTATTCTAAAGTAGGATTCCATCCATCCATCCATCTTCTTCCGCTTATCCGAGGTCGGGTCGCGGGGACAACAGCCTAAGCAGGGAAACCCAGACTTCCCTCTCTCCAGCCACTTCGTCCAGCTCTTCCCGGGGGATCCCAGGCTAGCCGGGAGACATAGTCTTCCCAACGTGTCCTGGGTCTTCCCCGTGGCCTCCTACCGGTTGGACGTGCCCTAAACACCTCCCTAGGGAGGCGTTCGGGTGGCATCCTGACCAGATGCCCGATCCACCTCATCTGGCTCCTCTCGATGTGAAGGAGCAGCAGCTTTACTTTGAGTTCCTCCCGGATGACAGAGCTTCTCACCCTATCTCTAAGGGAGAGCCTCGCCACACGGCGGAGGAAACTCATTTCGGCCGCTTGTACCCGTGATCTTGTCCTTTCGGTCATGACCCAAAGCTCATGACCATAGGTGAGGATGGGAACGTAGATCGACCGGTAAATTGAGAGCTTTGCCTTCCGGCTCAGCTCCTTCTTCACCACAACGGATCGGTACAACGTCCGCATTACTTATTTGTCCTAAATAGCCTCGTTGCTGCCAACCTGTTAACATACGGTTAATGTTTACAAAACGTAGTTAGGAAAAGTTCCAACTTTGTTGGCTTTGGTGCTCCCATACACACTTAAACAGCTTACACTGTGATGAAACATCCCCGCATTCTACGGAATCTTATTTAAATAAATACGATAAGATGCGTCCCACGTGGGAGAAACTTGTGTCTTCGAGCAGAGCGAGGACTGATGTAAAACATAACTCGAGTGGAGAAGTCATCTGACTAAGAATGTGATTATGACTATCTGCACCAGGAGAGCGCTCCAATCGCTCATGCTGGCTCCCAGCACAATTAACAGCATTTCCCACTCCCCTTATTCCACGCTCATTGCCTTCGATTGGCTAGCTTGTGTTTAGATTTAGATTGATACTCTGCCTGGGGGGATTAAATGGTTACAAATGACATTGGTAGAAAGCTCCAAGCCAGATGGAATGGAGCTGGTTAGAGAGCAAGTGGGGGGTTTTTTTGGCGCTCATTTGTTTTCCACAACATGTGGATTCCGAGGAATAAAAGTATGTGAGGTGTATCAAGTTGGCCCGATCCGATCAAATCTGGCATCTTTCACGTCAAACACTTTTCCATCCCTCAGGCACATTGAAAGATACAAGAAGAAGCTGCACTTTGTTCTCATCCGTGCATGTAATTTACTGGAATGACTTTGGGAAAACCCTGCCAACTTCTTCCTTAATGTTTGCAACATTAGTGCTGCTTCTCCCCTCTCAAATTCACTTCAACATCTTAATACCCATTCATATTTATATATTAGCCATGCTCTCTGCTGATGGAGTAAATCAATGAGGAGATCATTTTCAGTATCTGCACTTACAAAGAGCTGATTGTACATCCATTAACCAGCCCGACCTTACTTAGGCAGCCTGCTTACTTGTTAGGCAGCCTGCAAACAAGCTGCACAAAAGTCAGCCATGTGAAACACTTCACTGTCAGTGTTGGCCTTGACCCATTGATGCAAAGACGGCAAGCGAAGTGCAGGTAAACATTAATTTTTTTTAGCAGAACAAATTACTGCAAAAGGGAAGTGCAAACAACGATGAAGCAAGCATCGAGGGAAAGCAATGCTGCAAAAAGCCAAACAACGGCATATAAAGCATTCTGATTTTCAACAAGAACAGGTGTGTCCTGATTGGCAATCAGTGACAGGTGAGGAAGCCAGACTGTAGAACAGGTGACAAAGGGGAAACAAAAAGAAAGTATAACAGAAAATAAGAGAAATGGAAAGGAAATCATACATACGGCCAGCGCAAAGTCTCTGATTACGCTATTGAGTTTCGCACGAGAGCCATTGGAACTTCTCTGCCCTCCTGGATCCTTTTTATCTTGGACTGGCAGAGGATATGATCTCGCTGGCTCTCCACTCCATTCTGGAGGATCTGATCGAGCTGGCCGTGCTCATCGAAAAACTGTTAGTGGAGGACGAGTCCGAGTCATAACAAGGGAACGCCGTGACTACAACCTGGAAGAGTCGTTCCAATGCTGATTTCTCCACGCCTGGCTCACCCCTGAGGACCTATGACCCTCCAGCGTGGGAGGTGGACGAGCCTATGCAACTCGTTGGCAGCTGGCTCACGTCCGCGGAACACAATCAACGTCGACGACTGGGTCTCTGTACTGTGGCGACGCTAACCACTCTCTCTCGCTCTGTTGGACATGCCCCACCCGACCATTCCATCATCGCATGCTACTTCTCGTCTTCCTGTCAAAAGGATGCAGCTTTCAGGTACGCTCCAATTGAACAATTATACTGACAATTGTGTCCTCATTGACTCCGGTGCTGATGATGAAGAGTGGAGTGTGGCTGTACTGAAGCCTCCTGAAGTCGACAATGATTGTGAACAACAGTGGACTCAGAACGCAGCCCTGGGGGGAGCCGGTACTCTGGAAGATGGCACTGGAGGTGTTGTTGCCAACTCTTGAGTGGGGTCTGTCTGTGAGGAAGTCAAGCAGCCAGTTGCATAGGGGGGGTACTGAATCCAAGGGGGGGCCAGATGTTCTAAGGTCAGGTGGACTGCAAAGGAGATGGTGTTCTCTGTGGAGCGGTTAGGGCGATAAGCAAACTGGTATGGGTGGAATTTTGGGGGAATTCTGGAGACAATGTAAATTGGTAAATGGTTGTACTTGTATAGTGCTTTTCTACCCCTTTTTAAGGAGCCCAAAGCGCTTTGACAGTATTTCCACATTCACCCATTCACACACACATTCACACACTGATGGCGGAAGCTGCCATGCAAGGCGCTAACCAGGACCCATCAGGAGCAAAGCTGAAGTGTCTTGCCCAAGGACACAACGGACGTGACTAGGATGGTAGAAGGTGGGGATTGAACCAGTAACCCTCAGATTGCTGGCACGGCCACTCTCCCAACTTTGCCACGCCGTCCCTAATGTATTCCTTTACCAGCATCTCGAAGCACTTCATTATGATGGGGGTGAGTGCCACGGGGCGATAATCATCGAGGGAGGAGATTGTGGGTTTTTTTAGGTACTGAATTGATTGTGGCCGTCTTAAAACATGATGGTACCACAGCCTGGGTCAGCGAGGTGTTGAAGATGTCTGTGAGAACGCCCACCATCTGGTCTGCACATCCCTTAAACAACCTGCCCGAATGTCATCAGGTCTCGCTGCTTTCCGGGGGTTCACTCTCCTCAGGGTTCTCCGGACATCCGCTGTGTCCAGGTTGAGCATCTGCTCATCAGGGCGAGGAAGGATTTACTCGCCGGAGTGGTTTTAAGTGCCTCAAACCTCGCAAAGTTGTTGTTGAGGTCGTTAAGGAAGCTGATGCTGTTGTCACCGGGACGAGGGGTAGCTATATAGTCCGTGATGACATGTATGCCGTGTCACATTCGTCTAGTGTTCGTGGGGTTCCGAAGAAGTCCTGCACTTTCTTAACCTGAGTCTCGCCAGATCCTTGTAGTTCGCTGAGCACCCCACCTATTGATTTGGGAGTGCTAAGTAGGAGATGTATTTCAGAAGGCGGGGTTTTGTAAAAAAAAATCATTGTATGTGATTGGATAAACCACTTGTCCATTAGCTTGAATGGCGTGCTACTTCAACCACTCACATCGGTAATCAACCAGTGACGCCGGGAAATCCAAAACTGGTCGGAAGAAGAGCCAAAACATCCTTGCCACCAATAAATGCCTTCAAGACCGTTCTCTGTTCATCTTTTAAAGAATTAATATTCGATAGATTGGACAAAACAGTGCTGCCATTGTTGTTTAAATCGAACAGTCGCTTCGGCGCTACGTCACATTTATGAAATACCGCCCGGCGATCCTGATTGGTTCATTATTTATTGCTATCTGGAAGGTTTTTGCAATGCCTTCGAGCCCAGACCCTTGTGTGGAGCTCAGCGAACTACAAGGGTCTGGCAAGAGTCAGGTTAGCACTTTATGACTGTGAGCACGCTTTGCAACCCTAATGGCACGGTTCAGGTTAGCTGTGGCTGTTTTAAATTCTACCATGTCACCAGATTTAAAAGCCTTCAGCACTGTTCATCCAGGGTTTCTCTTTGGTCCGTGTGGGAATGATCTTGATCACACTAACATCTTCCATGCACTTCACTATAAAAGTGGGTGACATTGTTATCACCAGGAAGGATGAGATCACCTACCTAGGTTCCATTCTAGAGGCTAATCTTTCCTGTGATAAAATGGCAACCAAGCTGATCAAAAAGGTCAACCAAAGAACGAGATTCCTCTACAGAATCTCCTCTCTGGTCAACAAAAGCACCTTGAGGATTCTAGCGGGAACTCTCATTCAACCCTTCTTCGATTACGCTTGCACCTCCTGGTAACCCAGCACCTCCAAAACCCTCAAATCTAGACTCCAAACATCCCAGAATAAGATAGTCCGGTTACTTTTAGACCTCCACCCCAGATCAGACCTCAATCCAACCCACTTCTCCAAAGTGGGCTGGCTCAGGGTGGAGGACAGAGTAAAATAACTTGCACTGAGCCTAGTCTATAAAATACGCTACACCTCCTTGACACCGAAGTACATGTCAAACTACTTCCTTCACGTAAATGACCACCATAACCACAACACCAGGGGGAGCTCCACAAACCACGTTAAACCCAGATTCCGATCTAACAAAGGTCTTAACTCATTCTCTTTCTACGCCACATCAATGTGGAATGCACTCCCAACAGGTATAAAAGTAAGTGCATCTCTATCCTCTTTCAAAACCGCTCTAAAACAACACCTCCAGGCAACTTCAACACTTTACTAATACCCTCCTCCATTCACATCCCATCTCCCCGGATTATAAACAACTCAAATGTACTTCTAATGTATATACTTGTTCTTATGCTATGTGAACTCACTATGTTCTCTGCTGGCTGTACATATCCTACTAAATAAGACCTACACTGTTTCAATGTCCACATTTCTCTGTTGATGCAATTGTTGATGACTGAAGTACTGATATCAACCAAAGCTCCTCATCCCACCCCCCGGATTGTAAATAATGTAAATAATTCAATGTATATACTATGATGATTAACTTGTGTGAGGACTGTATTATCAATCAATCAATCAATGTTTACTTATATAGCCCTAAATCACTAGTGTCTCAAAGGGCTGCACAAACCACTACGACATCCTCGGTAGGCCCACATAAGGGCAAGGAAAACTCACACCCAGTGGGACGTCGGTGACAATGATGACTAGGGACGGCGTGGCGCAGTGGCAGAGTGGCCGTGCGCAACCCGAGGGTCACTGGTTCAAATCCCACCTAGAACCAACCTCGTCACGTCCGTTGTGTCCTGAGCAAGACACTTCACCCTTGCTCCTGATGGGTGCTGGTTGGCGCCTTGCATGGCAGCTCCCTCCATCAGTGTGTGAATGTGTGTGTGAATGGGTAAATGTGGAAGTAGTGTCAAAGCGCTTTGAGTACCTTGAAGGTAGAAAAGCGCTATACAAGTACAACCCATTTATGACTATGAGAACCTTGGAGAGGAGGAAAGCAATGGATGTCGAGCGGGTCTAACATGATACTGTGAAAGCTCAATCCATAATGGATCCAACACAGTCGCGAGAGTCCAGTCCAAAGCGGATCCAACACAGCAGCGAGAGTCCCGTTCACAGCGGAGCCAGCAGGAAAACATCCCAAGCGGAGGCGGATCAGCAGCGCAGAGATGTCCCCAGCCGATACACAGGCGAGCAGTACATGGCCACCGGATCGGACCGGACCCCCTCCACAAGGGAGAGTGGAACATAGGAGAAAAAGAAAAGAAACGGCAGATCAACTGGTCTAAAAAGGGAGTCTATTTAAAGGCTAGAGTAAACAAATGAGTTTTAAGGTGAGACTTAAATGCTTCTACTGAGGTAGCATCTCGAACTTTTACCAGGAGGGCATTCCAGAGTACTGGAGCCCGAAATGAAAACGCTCTATAGCCCGCAGACTTTTTTTGGGCTTTGGGAGTCCTTTGAACGCAGATTTCTTGCCGGGACATATGGTACAATACAATCGGCAAGATGTTGATAGTATATATTTGTACCATGAATTGATTAACATGGACCCCGATTTAAACAAGTTGAAAAACTTATTGGGGTGTTACCATTTAGTGGTCAATTGTACGGAATATGTACTGAACTGTGCAATCTACTAATAAAAGTCTCAATCAATCAATCAAAAAAAATCTTCTGAATGTATGCGGACATAGACTCTGCATACTCCTCCGCACATGTGTGATGATTTTCTGCGGCGGCTGCCTTGGACATGTCCCAGTCTGTGCTTTCGAAGCAGTCTTGTAAGGCTTCCATTGCTCCCTCTGGCCAGGTCGTCACCTGCTTCACTGTAGCTTGCTTTTTGATCAGCAGGGGCTTGTATGCAGGAATTAGCATCACAGAGTGATGGTCTGAGGAGCCAAGGTGGGGGCGGGGTGCAGCTTTGAGTTCGTGTCTGATGTTACTGTAGACCATGTCTAACTTGCTTCAACCCCTGGCTGCAAAATTCATATATTGATGAAAATGGGGGAACGCAGTTTTCATGTTAGCTTGATTAAAGTCCCCTGCAACGCTGAATAGTCCCTCTGGATGTTGCAGTCCATTGATGGAGCAGTACAAAGCATTCAAGGCTACTTTGGTGTTTGCACTCGGAGGAATGTACATGGCTGTGAAGATCATAGCACGGAATTCCCGGGGTAAATAAAATGGCCAGCATTGTGTCCTTAAAAGTTTTACATCGGGAGAGTGATGAGACTATCTTCCCATTGTTGCACCAGTTGTCCCCGCCTAGGGATTTACCTGTGAGAGTGCTGCTCCTGTCCGACCGAAACATTGTTATCCCCTTGATGCCAACTGCCTCGTCCGGAGGATGGTTTCACCCACGTTTCTGGGAGAAATATAGCGCAGCAGTCCCTTATCTTCCCTCAGGCATAAGGCTCTTGACCGCATCATAATAATCCCCTCAATTATATCTGCACCTTATTGCTCTTTTATCCTGCACGACAACGAGCTAATGCAACAAAATGTTGTTCTTATCTGTACTGTAAAGTTCAAATTTGAATGACAATAAAAGGAAGTCTCTAAGTAGTTAAACCGGGATATGCTCATTTCAAAATTAGATTTACAGCCCCAAAATCTTATTGTTTTCATTTCGATGCCCTGCCTCCTAATGTTTGACCAATTAGAAAGTCCGTGAAAGTGTCAAATCCAGGTTGCCAGTTACGCACCACCCTCTTTGTCTAGTTTACATATTGCCACTGGTAAAGTTACTAAATATGTCAGACCTTCATAAATCTGAAAGACGCTGTTACAATTCTGAACTTATTCATAACAAAGCCAGGAACAAAACAAGGATTTGTATCGCGGATGCCTTTGAAAGATGGAGACAATTGAAGGCGGAGAAGACTTTTTCATCTGATGCCAAACTTGCCAATTTCTTCCTTGATTTCTTCCTTGATAAGTAAGCAAGGATGGACCGCTTGCCTGTGTATCGGCTTGGGACATCCCTGCGCTGCTGATCCGCCTCCGCTTGGGATGGTTTCCTGCTGGCTCCGCTGTGAACGGGACTCTCGCTGTTGTGTTGGATCCGCTTTGGACTGGACTCTCGCAGCTGTGTTGGATCCACTATGGATTGAACTTTCACAGTATCATGTTAGACCCGCTCGACATCCATTGTTTTCGTCCTCTCCAAGGTTCTCATAGTCATCATTGTCACCGATGTCCCACTGGGTGTGAGTTTTCCTTGCCCTTATGTGGGCCTACCGAGGATGTCGTAGTGGTTTGTGCAGCCCTTTGAGACACTAGTGACTTAGGGCTATTTAAGTAAACATTGATTGATTGATTGATTTACATTATCTTATGACAAAATTGACGTTTTGTATGTAAATTATATTGTCCTAATCAGTCTATGATCTTGTCTAACAAAGCTAGTATGTTCGTGCAACGAATGCTTAGCTAAACAGACTCAATAAGACCACGTCAACGTTTTGGTGAATTTATTTGATTGAAACAATAGAAAAAGAATGCCATCGTAAGTTAATAACACTAACACAGACACTTGTCAGCATACATTAGCTACTGCTAACGGTGCTAGCTTGATTACATTACGATAGCAAGTACAAATATGCATGAATACACTCCTACAGACATCACATGGTTTAGTAAACATGAATTGCTTTAGTTATATTGTATATTGTTATATTGTGGTGAAGAAGGAGCTGAGCCAGAAGGCAAAGCTCTCAATTTACCGGTCGATCTACGTTCCCATCCTCACCTATGGTCATGAGCTTTGGGTTATGACCAAAAGGATAAGATCACGGGTACAAGCGGCCGAAATGAGTTTCCAGGTCTCTCCCTTAGAGATAGGGTGAGAAGCTCTGCCATCCGGGAGGAACTCAAAGTAAAGCCGCTGCTCCTCCACATGGAGAGGAGCCAGATGAGGTGGTTCGGGCATCTGGTCAGGATGCCACCCGAACGTCTCCCTAGGGAGGTGTTTAGGGCACGTCCAACCGGTAGGAGGCCACGGGGAAGACCCAGGACACGTTGGGAAGACTATGTCTCCCGGCTGGCCTGGGAACGCCTCGGAATCCCCCGGGAAGAGCGAGACGAAGTGGTTGGGGATAGGGAAGTCTGGGTTTCCCTGCTTAGGCTGTTGTCCCCGCGACCCGACCTCGGGTAAGCGGAAAAAGATGGATGGATGTTGTAAAACTTACAAACGCTCCTTGGGGTGATGAATGAAGAACTCTGTGTTGGGCCAACAGTAGACGAAATGGGATAAACATCAAGGTCAAGGCACGAAACAGGAAGTCGTTTTTAACTCGCAGCACCTGCAGTGAACGAGCTTGTCCAAAAGATGGCGCCTTTGGAAAAAAAAACTTTACCACACCTTTACAGTGTTACATGAAAACTATTAGTTGAATCCAAAACAATCTGGCCAATAACGAAGAAAAATCAAAAGCGTGGGAAAAAAGTACCGACTATTAATCTGGAAAAATAAGGTTTACCTTTTTAATGTGAAATACATCAAAATAAAAAGATCACAACATTGCATTTAACCATTCAGGCCTTTTTACTGCTCAGTTAATGTCGGGGCTCAGGTGGGTGGGGTTAGGAGGGCGGGGTTTGTTGGTGGCGGGGAGGGGGTGTATATTTTAGCGGTCCGGAAGAGTTAGTGCTGCAAGTGGTTCTGGGTATTTGTTCTGTTGTGTTACGGTGCGGATGTTCTCCCGAAATGTGTTGGTCATTCTTGTTTGGTGTGGGTTCACAGTGTGGCGCACATTTTTAACAGGGTTAAAGTTGTTTATACGGCCACCCTCAGTGTGACCTGTATGGCTGTTGATCAAGTATGCCTTGCATTTACTTACATGTGTGTAGAAGCCACATATATTACGTAACTGGGCCGGCACGCTGTTTGTGAGGAGGTAAAATAGACTTCACGACAGGTTGTAGGGGACGCTAAAGGCAGTGCCTTTAAGGCACACCCCCAATATTGTTGTCCGGGTGGAATTCGGGAGAATGGTTGCACTGGGAGATTTTCGGGGGGGGGGGGGCACTGAAATTCGGGATTCTCCTAGAATAATCGGGAGGGTTGGCAAGTATGAGAATTAGCGTTGAATGCAGTAATAACAGTTCGAGATGCCACCTCAGTAGAAGCATTTAAGTCTCACCTTAAAACTCATTTGTATACTCTAGCCTTTAAATAGACTCCCTTTTTAGACCAGTTGATCTGCCGTTTCTTTTCTTTTTCTTCTATGTCCCACTCTCCCTTGTGGAGGGGGTCCGGTCCGATCCGGTGGCCATGTACCGCTTGCCTGTGTATCGGCTGGGGACATCTCTGCGCTGCTGATCCGCCTCCGCTTGGGATGGTTTCCTGCTGGCTCCGCTGTGAACGGGACTCTCGCTGCTGTGTTGGATCCGCTTTGGACTGGACTCTCGCGACTGTGTTGGATCCATTGTGGATTGAACTTTCACAGTATCATGTTAGACCCGCTCGACATCCATTGCTTTCCTCCTCTCTAAGGTTCTCATAGTCATTATTGTCACCGACGTCCCACTGGGTGTGAGTTTTCCTTGCCCTTATGTGGGTCTACCGAGGATGTCGTGGTGGTTTGTGCAGCCCTTTGAGACACTAGTGATTTAGGGCTATATAAGTAAACATTGATTGATTGATTGATACAGCGGCACCGCCACTGTATAATACCGGCGGACCAGCTCTAATGTTAATTTATTATTGCCTCAAGGGCCAAATGAAATTACACGGCGAGCCAAATTTGGCCCGCGGGCCAGAGTTTAACACCCATGATCTAAAGGATGCATAACGTAACCCCAGCCTCTACTGTAGCATCTATTCTATGCGCCTTATAATGCGGTGCGCCTTATATATGAACAAAATATTCAAATAGGCCATTCATTGAAGGTGCGCCTTATAATCCGGTGCGCCTCATAGTGCGGAAAATACGGTAATTTTCCTCCCAAGTCCAGAAACATTTTCCAAGTTGTGCCATGTTATTTCACCAGCCGCTTTTGGACAAAATAATAGCGAATGAATGAGTGTCCAAGCAATAATCACAGCAACAGGCGTGCTGGTGCAGGTGGTTCAAGAGGCTGTTAATCATACAGGGAAGTCATCATGGTTTCGTTAATTAGCTGAGTGCTTGTAGCTCGTGCATGAAATGGAGACCACCTGTGCCCTTCAGAGGCGTGGGGGCGGTTGCGGGAGTCGAGCTCGAACATACACGTATTCCTTTTCATGGTAGCACAGGTTGTCTGTGATGTTTCCTTCCTGCTTAGTGTGTGGCTTACTTAAAAGACAACATGAACTATCTGTTATAGTGAGACATAAGAATTAGTGTAGATACAAATTGATTTGATGTGTTTTTTGTTTTCTCACACAAAACACTCGAAATTATTTTGGGCATCGTACACGTTTACAGACCAAAGGTCCTGGGTCTGTCTGTAACCACAGCTTTTGCCTCTAAAACTGGCTACCGTATTTCCTTGAATTGCCACCGGGGCGCTAATTAATTTAAAACCTCTTACCAAAGGCATGCTTTAAATTGAGGCCTGCGCTTATATATTTGAGTTTGATGTAAGGATACCATCATGAAAAGCACATTTAATAAAAATAAAATGTTATTATGGTCTTACCTTTACGTATAAATGAAGTCCATGCGCAGCTCCTTCCGATCAAAAGCATCGATAACTTGTTTATAGAAGTCTTCCTTATCTTTTTTCAGTTTTACAAGTCCCTTTCTCGATGGAGATCTTCCTTTATTACCTCCTGCTTCGATTGAAAGTCCAGTTTAGAAAAACTGTTATATTTTAGATATGTAATCCTCCATGTTAAAAGTGCAAGCAAGAGGAATAAATAAATGATCGCTGCTCACTCTTGCTGCTTGTTGTCACTTCTTCTGCAGCCGAGTAGTCGCAAGAAGGATCACTAGCGCCCTCTACCACCAGGAGGCGGGAGTCATTTAATGACTCATATTTGACACACGCAGCTACGGTATATTAATAAAACATAGCTGCTTACTGTTCTTTTTAGCATATTCAATAGCTTGGACTAGGGCGATAAAAAATTAACGATATATATTGCGATAGACATGTGATCGATATCAATAGAAAATGGGGTCGATAGAACGTTCGATAATTTCACGGAGTTCTGTTAGAAAAAATTAGTAAGAAACGCAGAGCCGGAACCGCACGGCATTCTGGGGGGTGTAGGCAAAGGAAGGGCTTTAGCCTCTCGACCTATCACGGCCGAGCCTGAACCGCAAGGCATTCTGGGAATTGCTAACAGGAAAAAAAAAAGAAGCAACGATTGATTGATACTTTTATTAGTAGATTGCACGGTTCAGTACATATTCCGTACAGTTGACCACTAAATGATAACACCCGAATAAGTTTTTCAACTTGTTTAAGTTGGGGTCAACGAAACGGGAATATGAGTGCGGCAGCACGAGAGGAAATTGTAAATAAAAAAGGAAACGTCACGTCACCAGTTTGGCAGTATTTTGGATTTTTTAAGTCCGATACGAATCAGAGTAATACTGTCTGCAAACGTTGCAAGGTCGTCGTCCCGACCAAGTCTTGGAACGCGACAAACTTATTTTACCACCTGAGCCGCTCTCACCCGCTGGAGTACTGCAGCAAACAGCCACTATATCAGCCGGTGCAAGTGGAACAGCACCGAAGCGGCAACCACAGACCACCATCGAGAGGCACTCAGCAGCAGTGCCATACGACAAAAATTCAAAACGTTATAAAGAAATAACGGATGCGAATTAGCGAAGGACATGCTACCGCTCAGCATAGTTGAGAATTCTGGGTAAGCATTAATTTAATGTCAATATTTGCACATCGACCAGTATTTTCATTTATTTGACTGTTTTTCTTAATGCTGACCTCGTTCTAAAGGTTAAAGGTTATATTTAAAATAAAAGTATTTAAAATCAGTCTTTTTTCTACTGGTCTTTATTTAGAATATTTTTTTTTTCTTTTTTTATCAATAATTATCGATATCGACTGATATGAAACACTTTTAATCATATCGCCCAGCCCTAGCTTGGACCTTAAATCCTACTGAATAGCTTTTAATCTTCTTCCCTTTATGTGATTTCAAATTATTGAAATCAGTCTCCTCCATTTTGAAAATGATGACAGGCGAAGTGTCACCCGTGACGTGACGAGTTTGACCCGGTGGAAATTCTAGGCATATGCTAATTATTTGGCGAAACGAGTTTGACCCGGCGGAAATTCGAGACATGCGCTAATAAAAATAATATTTTGAGAAACGAGTTAATCCAGAGCCGGCGGTAATGCTAAGCATGCGCTAATTATTTTGCGAGACGAGTTTGACCCGGCAGTAATTCTAGGCAGGCGCATACTATATACCCGGCGGCAATTCAAGGAAATACGATAACCTATTTTATTAATCTATTTATAGGTGCACATTTGAAGATTTTTAGTGGTATTGACCTATAAGCGGAACATTCGCTGATGTCACGGTCACAATTCAGTTTATAATAAACAACAATTGCTGTATCTCAATTTGGCGGCTGCATCCTAAAAGGCTGTGCCAATTCAAAAAGGTTCCAAGTTTCCACCGAATCCGACCGACCAACGTGTCCTTCTTCCCCGATTAGTGGAAAGGTTGCACCCGTGTACACTTCCTATCCTTTAATAACTCGAGATTCTTCGCGCGCTACACTGTGAAAAAATATTTTCAACATGGCGGTGCTATGCAGCGCAGAAAGAACAACTTTAAAATGTAATTATAGCTTTATTTATTTATTTGAAACAACTTGAAGCAGACATGTCAAGCTGGGGGTGGCAGTAGTGATAAACAAAACCCAAAACCAGTGAAGTTGGCCCCTTTGTTTAATTCGTAAATACAAATAGAATAAAATGATTTGCAAATCCTTTGAATAGACTTCAAAGACAAGATATCTAATGTTCAAACTGAGAAACTTTTTTTTTTCCAAATAATTATTAACTTAGAATTTAATAGCACTTTTACAGACCAAAGGTCCTGGGTCTGTTGGTAACCATATATGTTGCCTGTAAAACTGGTTAACATATTTTATTCAATCAATCAATGTTTATTTATATAGCCCCAAATCACAAATGTCTCAAAGGACTGCACAAATTATTACGACTACGACAAAAACCCACAAAAAGGCAAGGAAAACTCACACCCAGTGGGCAGGGAGAATTCACACCCAGTGGGACGCCAGTGACAATGCTGACTATGAGAAACCTTGGAGAGGACCTCAGATATGGGCAACCCCCCCCCCCCCCCCCCCCCCTCTAGGGGACCGAAAGCAATGGATCAACTGGTCTAAAAATGAGGTCTATTTAAAGGCTAGAGTATACAGATGAGATTTAAGGGGAGACTTAAATGCTTCTACTGAGGTAGCATCTCAAACTGTTACCGGGCGGGCATTCCAGAGTACTGGAGCCCGAACGGAAAACGCTCTATAGCCCGCAGACTTTTTTTGGGCTCTAGGAATCACTAATAAGCCAGAGTCCTTTGAACGCATTATTATAATAATATAATAATAATTAAAAAATATCAATGGCATATCAAATAAAATGTAAATAAAAATTGGGGGGGTTGGAGTTTGGTGGTAGCGGGGGTGTATATTGTAGCGTACTGGAAGAGTTAGTGCTGCAAGGGGCTCTGGGTATTTCTTCTGCTGTGTTTATGTTCTGTTACGGTGCGGATGTTCTCCCAAAATGTGTATGTCATTCTTGTTTGGTGTGGGTTCACAGTGTGGCGCATATTTGTAACGGTGTTAAAGTTGTTTGTACGGCCACCCTCAGTGTGACCTGTGTGGCTGTTGACCAAGTATGCCTTGCATTCACTTGTGTGTGTTAAAGCCGCATGTATTATGTAACTGTGCTGGCACGTTGTTTGTATGGCGGAAAAGCGGACGTGACGGTAGGCTGTAGAGGACACTAAAGGCAGTGCCTTCAAGACACACCCCCAATATTGTTGTCCGGGTGAACTTTAACTCCTCCCTACTGGATCTTTCCTAGTTACCGATCAACCTGACTAGGATTTAAACCCAGTCCTCTTTGATTGGGAGATACCTGTTTTGACCACTCAGCCATCCTTGGTTTTCTTAAAGGGAAATTTCAGGCTCCAATGAAATGTTTAATTGAGAACCTGTCTCAGTAAACTATGATATAAAAGCTTTCCTAGTTACCGATTGATCTGACTGAGATTTGAACCCAGTCCCTTTTTGATTGGGAGCGAGCACTGAACTTCGGGAGTCTCCCGGGAAAATCGTGAGGGTTAGCAAGTACGAGTATCAGCGGTGAATGCGGTGTTACAGAGGCACCGCCGCTGAATATTACCGGCGGGCTAGCTGTAATCTTAATTTGATATTACCTCAAGGGCCAAATAAAATTACACGGCGGCCCAAATTTGGCCCGCGGGCCAGAGTTTGACACCCATGCTTTACATAGTCATACTTGTATACCCCCGATTTTTCCGGGAGACTCCCAATTTTCAGTGCCCCTCCAGGGGTAATCATTCTCCCAAATTTCACCCAATCAACAATATTTAGGGGACATCATGGAGGCACTGCCTTTACCGTTCTCTACAACCTGCACAAAC
Organism: Nerophis ophidion; assembly: GCF_033978795.1. Taxonomy (NCBI): domain Eukaryota; kingdom Metazoa; phylum Chordata; class Actinopteri; order Syngnathiformes; family Syngnathidae; genus Nerophis; species Nerophis ophidion. The sequence goes on from NC_084628.1 coordinate 45,606,490, forward strand.
TGCGTGCCAGCCCAATCTCACGTTGTGATTGGCTTCCACAGACGCAGCAAGCGACTGCAAGGCATACTTGGTCAACAGCCATGCAGATCACACTGAGGCTGGCCGTATAAACAACTTTAACACTGTTACATATATGTGCCATACTGTGAACCCACACCAAACAGGAATGACAAACACATTTTGGGAGAACATCCGCACCGTAACACAACAAAAACACAACAGGACAAATACCCACAATCCCACGCAGCCTTAACTCTTCCGGGTTACAATACACAGCCCCGCCCAATGCTATCACGTCACGCCCTAAATATTGTAATCCGGGTAAAAACCGGGAGATCGAATGCTCCGGGAGATTGTAGGGAGGGGCAATCAAGATTGCGACAATTGGCAAGTATGATGCTAAGGCGGGAAAGCCATTCAAAGAAGGTGAATTTATTTAAAAGTGCATGTTAGATTTTTCTAACAAATCTTTTCTCGTGGCCTAACCTCACCCAGTTTCTGCATCCAGTGGCCCCCAGGTAAATTGAGTTGGAGACCCCTGCTCTAAAGGATGCTAAAGCACCAAGAAAAACACAAAAAACGATTCGACATTCTTCTCTTAAGTTTGTCATGATTCAACTGAGCAGCAGACTACCTTGAATCCCCTGAACCAGATCCATCAGGCCACAGTCATCCAGAAAGGAAAGGCCATCCTGGTGAACTTTCAGCACCCTCTCTTCTCAGACT
>NC_084628.1:45612215-45624715 GCF_033978795.1 Nerophis ophidion
CGGATTCCAACACGTCTGACGATTCCAGCCGGGTGAGTAAAATCATAAGACCATGGCACCCACATCTCCCATTGAGGAGCTGATTTTCTTCACCCTGGGCTGGGATTTTCACGACTGACGGGAAACCGAGGACAAGAGAAAGGAACGTATATTTGAGTGAGTACGTTTTGAATTACAAAGGAAAAATAGCTGGTGACTGAGGGTTACAACGCATAGAAAAAAAACGCGTGTAAATAAGGGTTACAACGGATAGAAAAGACGTGTAACTAAGGGTTACGATGCATAGAAAAAGTGTGTGACTAAGGGTTACGATGCAAAAACAAAACCTGTGAATCCTAGGCTCTAACAGGTGAAAAGGCCTGAGAATCAGAAGGACGGCGGAGTCCACAATAAATGAAAGTTCCGTAAGATTCAACATTGAAAATAAGCCTAATTAAGGACCACGGAGTCCACGTAAAAACCAACAATTTTAAAACAGAAGAGGCCCAAGAAGGACGCCGGAGTCCACGAGTACTGAAACTTCCGTAATACGAGTGTAAAAGGTGTGAACGCGAGAGTTTGTGGGAGTGATTGCCAGTAGGCTGACACTCCATACTAAAGTTGTGAGAAGTAATAGTGGGTTATTGTGGGGTCTCTAGGCAAGAAACCTCCAGCAGAAGCGACGTGTATCACTATAATAAATTAAACCATTATCTTACAACAAAGACCAAATTAATCCTTATAACTTCGGCTCTGTAGGGGACGACGGATTACTCCAAATTCTCAAAATGGGAAAAGGGACAAGTAAACCAAAGGTTAGTCCAAAAGACAAGTTAAAATGTGAAGACTGGAAAGCAGTAGAAAAAGCAAATCAAGACTTACTGAAATTTCTCGACGACTGGATCTCTAAACATGAATTTACCGGAAGCCTAAATGAAGGTGATATATTAAAGCTGCGGGAATCAACAAAACAAAAATGCGGAAAAAACAAAAAGAAACTGTCCAGAATGGGGTGGGAACATACAGAGTGCTGGATGAGGATGGCTCAAAATAGAGAAAACGGGGAAAGTAAGGAAAAACAGGAAGAAAGAGTAGTGGAAAAAAAAAGAGCTAAGAAAGTCGAAAAGCTTATGTTTCATACAGCCGAAGATTATGAGACAGGCCCAGTTAGGAGAAGAAATGGGCAAATTGTAAGGGAAAACAGTGAGGAAGAAGTGCAGACAGAAGCCGCCACACCCAGCGCTCCAACAACAACAAAATGTCGATCAGCATTATATCCAGATCCAAATAAATTACAGAATCCACTGCCATATAATGAAAAAGTATCAGAACAACCAAAAGTAAGATCAAAAAGGGACCCAAAAAACTCAGACCTGAAATTCTCCAAAAAGCAAGGGGTAGTGTTTTCGCCCGGACCTAGGACGCCAACTCAAAACGATAATTTTGACAATGGAGAAATATATCCAATAATTGAAGTGGCTAATCCACGTGCAGGAGAACCGGGACAAGTTCCAACACTGCTAGTACACAGAACATGGACATTGGTAGATGTTAAAAAAGCATTGGAAGAGGTAACACCATACACCGAGGACCTAACACAGTTCCTCGAGGGAATGGAAAACCTCCGCAAATCCTATCACCTTAACGGGATAGAGACACAGACTGCCTGGATGACTGCAATGGGGCCGAAATGGCACCAAGTAAGAGGCAATTGGGATCCAATGGGATTAGATATGCAAGACGGAAGAAGAATACCATTAGAGCATGACCATGACGACCTAAGAAACAGAGTGCGAGACCTAATGACACGAGTTGAGCAAAGGTTCCAAAAGAGAACGAATTACACCGAATTGGGAAGAACAAAACAAAAAAATGAAGAAACATTTGAAGATTATAAGATAAGACTGGAAAAAACATTTAAACAACACAGTGGACTAAATGAAAATGCAGATGCCCAGGGACCCTACCAACAACTATTAAAAAACATTCTGCATGCAAACTCCAGACAAGCCATACATGAGTGGGTGAACAAACATTACATTGGATATCCCACAGGAACCTTGGATGAATACATAAATCATGCATTACATGCAGAAAAAGTTACAAATAGAAAGAAAGCCAAAGCAGATACTGACACATTCTACCGCAAGCAGGAAAATTACAAAATATATCACAACCAAAATAGAGGACAGTTTAGAGGACAAGGACGACCAGGTCGAGGTAGATGGAATTTAGGTAGAGGACAACAACAACAGCAATGGCACCCTACTGCATGTTGGGGTTGTGGAAAAGAAGGACATTTCGCACGAGACTGTCCTGACAAAAAACACAACAATCAAGGTTACTTAGCATGACTAGGTCAGGAGACATCCAAATCTCCAAGAACCACACCAATGACAAACTCCACCGAGCTAAATATCCAGGGGGCAAACTATACTCACAAGTAGAGCAGCGTTAAAAGCCAAACAGAAAATGCTAAGGCAAAACAAAAATGATTATGCCGTCTGTTCGATTGATCGGATCCTAAACCCAGGTCCAAATATAACAACCTGTGTCCCATGGATAGTGTCGTGGGCCTACAACATATCACTGACGTTTACGGTAGCTCCCAATACCACCTCTACAATACTACTTCCTATAAAAAGCTTAAAAGGATTCCGACTCAGACATCCCACCACGGGAAAAGACTGGCCAAATTACTGGTGGTACATCACAGGCCATCCAGTACAGGGGGATTGGGACACTCTGGTCACTATACAACTGGAGTCACACTTGTAAGCGTACCATTTGATGGTGTGGATGAATGGTTTAAAGCAGGGGTGCCCATTACGTCGATCGCGAGCTACCAGTCGACCGCGGGGGGTGTGTCAGTCGATCTCCAGCCAGGCTTTTTAAAAAAAAAATAGACCTAAAAATGAGTGATCATCAATCTTCACCAAGACGTCACTTAAATGACATTCACGGTACCGGAGGGTCTTGTGAGATGACGCTGGCTGCTGCAAGATCATTATTATGAAAATATGACCGAGAGGAAGGCGAGAAACACTTTTTATTTCAACAGACTCTCGCGCCGTACCTTCCGTCAAAACTCTAAAGGCCGACTGCACATTTCCTGTCTTCACAATAAAAGCCCTGCTTCATGCTGCCTGCGCTAACTAAATACAGAGTCTCGGAAAACTGGCGTGCACAAGCGATCCCTCAGAAAGCTGGCGTGCACATCACTTGTGCACGCCAGCTTTCCGAGACTCTTATTTTGTTAGCGCAGGCAGCATGAAGCAGGGCTTTTATTGTGAAGATAGGAAATGTGCAGTCGGCCTTTGGAGTTTTGACGGAAGGGACGGCGCGAAAGTCTGTTGAAATAAAAAGTGTTTCTCGCCTTCCTCGCTGTCATTTTTTCATAATAATGAACTGGCAGCAGCCAGCGTCATCTCACAAGACCCTCGGGTGCCGTGAATGTCAATCAAGCAAGCTACGGAATTTGCCGCCAATGTTTTTCTTGTAAAGTGTATGGAAGCTGGATGAATTAGATGCCAAAAACCAACCACTTTCATGTGGTATTGTACAGAAAGGACAACTTTTTTTCTCCTCCATTTGAAAATGTGGGCGTTATCATCATTACTGTCTGATTCCAATCAATGCAAGTCATCAGAATCAGGTAATACACCAACTTATATTCTTGTCTTTGTGAAAGAAAGACATCTATGTGTTACACATGCTTGTATTATCACTAAACACATTTAACTTGTTTACAAAAATGTCTCTTTCATAAATAAATAAATATAAATGATATATATAAATGAGGTAGATCCCCTCGAGTTGGTCAATTGAAAAGTAGCTCGCCTGCAGAAAAAGTGTGGGCACCCCTGGTTAAAATAACAACTGGTGTGTCAAGGTTTGAAAATATTTAGTTTCTCATGGCAAAGGAAGAAGGAAATGCTGCTAAAACTGATTGTGTTGTATGCCTAAGCCCCAGGCCATTACTCAAAGTCATCCCGGCACCCATGAATCAAAAATGTTTAATAGTGGTGATGAGTAGGACAATTCCTAAAGGGGATTGCACTACATGGGACAAAATCTACCCTGTAACCAAAGAAACAAAGCAGAAACCAATATTTGATAAACATGTAACAAAAGCTAGTTACACCTGCATAAACATGCTAGGCTCTGGACAACAATTAGGAAACTTATCACCAGACAGCTGCTTACACATAGTAAATGTATCAATATTTGTACCAGTATCACGAGGTGATGTGTGGTGGTGGTACGGTGAGGAAAGAATCCATGACCGATTCCCGAAAAATGTAACAGGACTTTGTGCTCTGATCACACTCCTCATGCCTACTTCCATACACCCCATAACAGCACGAGAATTGTTAACTCGCCTAAATAGTTTGATACCTGAACATTGGAAAAGAAGCAGACGTCATGTAAACTGCCAAAGTGTTGGAGATCTAACTTATAACGAAGCAAAAGGGGTCCCAAGAGGTGTACCTGAAGAGTACAAATTGGTAGATCAAATTGCAGATGGATTCGAATCATGCATATGCTGGTGGTGTACGATTAACAAGAATGTTGACAGAATAAACTATGTCCACTACAACGTACAGAGACTAGGAAATTGGACACAGGCCGGATTTGAAGCAGTCGCTGATCAACTCGCCGCCACCTCCCTTATGGCCTTTCAGAACCGTATGGCGCTAGACATTTTGTTAGCGGGAAAAAGAGGCGTGTGCGTGATATTTGGTGAACAGTGTTGCACGTTCATACCAAACATCACTGATACAGAAGGTGGCCTAACCAAAGCACTCCAAGGCCTGCACACCCTCAACGGGAAAATGAGAGAGCACTTCAGCATAGATACATCTATGTGGGATGGATGGTTGGATGTTTTCAGCAAATACAAATCCTTGGTATCATCAATTCTATTATCTATAGCTGTTGTGTGGATGTTGTTGTATTCCCTGTCTGCGTTCTCTGCTTAACCGTCTGATTACCACAGCGATTAGCCCAGCAGATGATAGAACTGTTCAGATGCACCTTCTGCCGGACGCCAAAAAGATGAATTTGATGACGAGGATACCTACCTGGATGGTCTTCCTGATCTGTTTCCAGACCCGGGTGGAGAAAATGATGTTGAACTCTGAGTGTAAACATGACTTGGCCCTAGGGAAATTAACTATTAGCTGAAAATTGCAAGAAGAAATTTTAAGGATAAGAAGATTCTGGGGAAGTTATGTGATAAACAAAAGGGAAATGTTAGAATAATTATGTATATATTATTATCACATTAACTTTAGTATGCTTAAAGTCTGTTGCTTTAGTTATTAGCTATTGTGCTCAAGTTAGACTTTTTCTAAACTATGCAAGGACAAAACTTCTTGTCCGACAGGTGGCCTCAGCCACAGATGTTATTTTTGTTTTAGCCCGCTAACAGCCAAGGACTTCAAGGATCTCAACGAAGATAAGATGACAACACGCAGACGAGACATAGACTTCAAGAACCCCAACGAAAATAAGATGACAACACGCAGACGAAGCGGGGACAAGGCAAATTCACAAGGCCCCCAGCACATTCCGTCACGTACTGTGCGTCCTGGACCTGCTTTGCAAAATATATACGACCACTCCTTTTGGAGACAGCCTCAGTGATGTTGAGTATGGAACTCTGAATAAAAAAAGGGACGCGGGAGCCGAACCTTAGAGCGTAGGTCGAGACTGTGACTAAGTGTTCAGCGCCAGCGTTCTCCTCATGAGCTATATTGAACTCTGTCTCTGCTTGGTTCCTTGCTTCTTGTCTGATTTTATAGATGTCATCAGTGTTTGAACCTGACATATATATATATATATATATACATACACACACACACACGTGGGGTCAGAAAAAGCCACAGAGGCTACTTCATGCCTACAAGCCTGTTTCGCAGCTCTCTAGGCTTGTACGGATGAAATAGCCTCTGTGTCTTTTTCCGACCTAACGTTCATTCCGCTCTACCCCGGTATTGAGCACTGTATAACGGATAAACCACAGAAACCTCGACTATATGTATGTATGTATGTATGGGGGGTGGATAAAATAAACGGTAGCAAATAAATGAGTGTCCAAGCAATAATCACAGCAACAGGCGTGCTGGTGCAGGTGGTCCAAGAAGCTTTTAATCATACAGGGAAGTCATCATGGTTTTGTTAATTAGCTGAGTCCTTGTTGTTCGTCCACCACCTGTCACCTTTGGAGTGCGTGGGGGTGTTTGCGGGAGTCGAGCTCGCACTCACACATATTCCTTTTCATTGTAACACAGGTTGTCTGTGATGTTTCCTCCCCGCTTACTGTGTGGCTTACTTAAACGACAACATGAACTGGCTGTTAGAGACTTAGACTTCCTTTTATTGTCATTCAAATTTGAACTTTGCAGTACAGATAAGAACGAAATTCCGTTGTATTAGCTCAAAAAATAAAGTTTTCCAGTTCAAACGTTAAGTATCTTGTCCTTGCAGGATATTACGTTGAATACAAATTGCAAAGGATTTGTAAATCATTGTATTCTGTTTTTATTTACAATTTACACATCCCAACTTCACTAGTTTTGGGTTTTGTACATTTTTGTTGAACGACGATCGTAATGTTGAGCGACCTCCGTGCTCTTTGCCCTTCTCTTTACCCCAAGGGAGAGCCTTATATCGGCCATAGCAGACAGCTTTGTGCCCGGAGCTTTTTTCCAACATTTGAAATTAAATCCTTACATCCTTTAATTTAGCCTGCAGGAAGTTGACTTAATTATGTTATTTTAAAGTCTGGCTGGAATAACGACTTATTTTAAGTGTGTGCATCAATGTACCGATATTAAATATTGCTGTTTTTTATGTACATTTGCATGTTATTTGTTAAAGTACCAATGATTGTCACACACACACTAAGTGTGGCGAAATAATTCTCCGCATTTGACCCATCACCCTTGATCCCCCCCTGGGAGGTGAGGGGAGCAGTGAGCAGCAGCGGTGGGCCGCGCCCAGGAATAGTTTTTGGTGATATTTGAAATGTTTTACTTCTATTAATAATTATCTTGATCTCGTGTTTTTAAAGGTAAATCTCCCACTACAACAAAGATTTCCAAGCATAAAAATAAATCCATCATTAACTAACAACAAGAAATAGCAGCTTTAGAATGTTTGTCAGCACGTGACACATCTTCATAGCTACCATCTCCCATGATTGGTTGGCTCAAACTGCAGGAAAATCTGATGGCGGCGGTGCGGGTAGATCTTATCCACTTCCTGAAAAATAAGGTAAACAACCAAGAAAACACAAAAAACTATACGAAATTCTTCTCTTAAGTTTGTCATGATTCAACTGAGCAGAAGATGCGTGACGTAAATGTAAGGGCGGGGACACCTGAGGTAACCAGGAAGTGTCCCCTAGGCTAGACCGCCCCAATTAATATCGCCCCAGCTGCTGCTGGAGGACTTTGGCCAGGACCCAGACTTTGTAGACCGCATGGGCTGGGTCCTTGCAAGATTGCAGCCCCCAAATTGAGACACAGCTAATGAGTCCACAGCATTAATATTAAAATACTTGGTGAAAGCTTTCTACATCCGGCATGTTATGCTGACACCATGACGGAAAACTTGGGTGTCACTGCCTGGTACGTGTTAAACACAGGGAATATACAAACGCTAATTAGTCATTGTAGACAGAGTGTTGCTGTGGAGGGGTAGGTGGGGATGTTGTACTAAAATATTTTTGCCCCTCCATTTAAATATGAAAACTAGGAAAAAAAGACTTCATAAATCCATCCATCAAGCCCAGACTTCCTTCTCCCCAGCCACTTCGTCCAGCTCTTCCCGAGGGCATTCCCAGGCCAGCCATAAACCCCTTCCAAGGGGGGCGTTTGGGCAAACCACCTCATCTGGCTCTTCTCTATGTGGAAGAGCAGCAGCTTTACTTTGCGCTCCTCCGGAATGACAGAGCTTCTCACCCTATCTCTAAGGGAGAGCCCTGCCATCCTGCGGAGGAAACTAATTTCGGCCGCTTGTACCCGAGATCTTGTCCTTTCGGTCATAACCCAAAGCTCATGACCATAGGTGAGGATGGGAATATAGATTGACCAGTATATTGAAAGCTTTGCCTTCCGGCTCAGCTCCTTCTTCACCACAACGGATCGATATAGCGTCCGCTTTACTGAAGACGCCGCACCGATCCGCCTGTCGACCTCCCGATCCACTCTTCCCTCACTCACGAACAAGACTCCGAGGAACTTAAACTGCTCCACTTTGGGGCAAGATCTCTTTCCCAACCCGGAGATGGCACTCCACCCTTTTCCGGGAGAGAACCATGGACTCGGATTTGGAGGTGCTGATTTTTCATTCCGGCCGCTTCACACTCGGCTGCGAACCGATCCAGTGAGAGCTGAAGATCCCGGCCAGATGAAGCCATCAGGACCACATCATCTGCAAAATGCAGAGACCTAATCCCGCGGCCACCAAACCGGAACCCCTCAACGCCTTGACTGCGCCTAGAAATTCTGTCCATAAAGGTTATGAACAGAATTGGTGACAAAGGGCAGCAAATATTTTTGCCCCTCCATTCAAATATGAAAACTAGGAAAAAAAGACTTCATAAATCCATCCATCAAGCCCAGACTTCCTTCTCCCCAGCCACTTCGTCCAGCTCTTCCCGAGGGCATTCCCAGGCCGGCCATAAACCCCATCAAAGGGGGGCGTTTGGGCAAACCACCTCATCTGGCTCTTCTCTATGTGGAAGAGCAGAGGCTTTACTTTGCTCTCTTCCGGAATGACAGAGCTTCTCACCCTATCTCTAAGGGAGAGCCCTGCCACCCTGCGGAGGAAACTAATTTCGGCCGCTTGTACCCGAGATCTTGTCCTTTCGGTCATAACCCAAAGCTCATGACCATAGGTGAGTATGGGAATATAGATTGACCAGTATATTGAGAGCTTTGCCTTCCGGCTCAGCTCCTTCTTCACCACAACGGATCGATACAGCGTCCGCTTTACTGAAGACGCCGCACCGATCCGCCTGTCGACCTCCCGATCCACTCTTCCCTCACTCACGTACAAGACTCCGAGGAACTTAAACTGCTCCACTTTGGGGCAAGATCTCTTTCCCAACCCGGAGATGGCACTCCACCCTTTTCTGGGAGAGAACCATGGACTGAGATTTGGAGGTGCTGATTCTCATTCCGGCCGCTTCACACTCGGCTGCGAACCGATCCAGTGAGAGCTGAAGATCCCGGCCAGATGAAGCCATCAGGACCACATCGTCTGCAAAAAGCAGAGACCTAATCCCGCGGCCACCAAACCGGAACCCCTCAACGCCTTGACTGCGCCTAGAAATTCTGTCCATAAAGGTTATGAACAGAATCGGTGACAAAGGGCAGCAAATATTTTTGCCCCCCCATTTAAATATGAAAACTAGGAAAAAAAGACTTCATAAATCCATCCATCAAGCCCAGACTTCCTTCTCCCCAGCCACTTCGTCCAGCTCTTCCCGAGGGCATTCCCAGGCCAGCCATAAACCTCTTCCAAGGGGGGCGTTTGGGCAAACCACCTCATCTGGCTCCTCTCTATGTGGAAGAGCAGGGACTTTACTTTGCGCTCCTCCGGAATGACAGAGCTTCTCACCCTATCTCTAAGGGAGAGCCCTGCCACCCTGCGGAGGAAACTAATTTCGGCCGCTTGTACCCGAGATCTTGTCCTTTCGGTCATAACCCAAAGCTCATGACCATAGGTGAGTATGGGAATATAGATTGACCAGTATATTGAGAGCTTTGCCTTCCGGCTCAGCTCCTTCTTCACCACAACGGATCGATACAGCGTCCGCTTTACTGAAGACGCCGCACCGATCCGCCTGTTGACCTCCCGATCCACTCTTCCCTCACTCACGAACAAGACTCCGAGGAACTTAAACTGCCCCACTTGGGGCAAGATCTCTTTCCCAACCCGGAGATGGCACTCCACCCTTTTCCGGGAGAGAACCATGGACTCGGATTTGGAGGTGCTGATTCTCATTCCGGCCACTTCACACTCGGCTGCGAACCGATCCAGTGAGAGCTGAAGATCCCGGTCAGATGAAGCCATCAGGACCACATCATCTGCAAAATGCAGAGACCTAATCCCGCGGCCACCAAACCGGAACCCCTCAACGCCTTGACTGCGCCTAGAAATTCTCTCCATAAAGGTTATGAACAGAATTGGTGACAAAGGGCAGCAAATATGTTTGCCCCTCCATTTAAATATGAAAACTAGGAAAAAAAGACTTCATAAATCCATCCATCAAGCCCAGACTTCCTTCTCCCCAGCCACTTCGTCCAGCTCTTCCCGAGGGCATTCCCAGGCCAGCCATAAACCTCTTCCAAGGGGGGCGTTCGGCAAACCACCTCATCTGGCTCCTCTCTATGTGGAAGAGCAGGGACTTTACTTTGCGCTCCTCCGGAATGACAGAGCTTCTCACCCTATCTCTAAGGGAGAGACCCGCCACCCTGCGGAGGAAACTCATTTCGGCCGCTTGTACCCGAGATCTTGTCCTTTCGGTCATAACCCAAAGCTCATGACCATAGGTGAGTATGGGAATATAGATTGACCAGTATATTGAGAGCTTTGCCTTCCGGCTCAGCTCCTTCTTCACCACAACGGATCGATACAGCGTCCGCTTTACTGAAGACGCCGCACCGATCCGCCTGTCGACCTCCCGATCCACTCTTCCCTCACTCACGAACAAGACTCAGAGGAACTTAAACTGCTCCACTTGGGGCAAGATCTCTTTCCCAACCCGAAGATGGCACTCCACCCTTTTCCGGGAGAGAACCATGGACTCGGATTTGGAGGTGCTGATTCTCATTCCGGCCGCTTCACACTCGGCTGCGAACCGATCCAGTGAGAGCTGAAGATCCCGGCCAGATGAAGCCATCAGGACCACATCATCCGCAAAATGCAGAGACCTAATCCCGCGGCCACCAAACCGGAACCCCTCAACGCCTTAACTGCGCCTAGAAATTCTGTCCATAAAGGTTATGAACAGAATCGGTGACAAAGAGCAGCAAATATTTTTGCCCCCCCATTTAAATATGAAAACTAGGAAAAAAAGACTTCATAAATCCATCCATCAAGCCCAGACTTCCTTCTCCCCAGCCACTTCGTCTAGCTCTTCCCGAGGGCATTCCCAAGCCAGCCATAAACCCCATCAAAGGGGGGCATTTGGGCAAACCACCTCATCTGGCTCCTCTCTATGTGGAGGAGCAGCGGCTTTACTTTGCGCTCCTCCGGAATGACAGAGCTTCTCACCCTATCTCTAAGGGAGAGACCCGCCACCCTGCGGACGAAACTCATTTCGGCCGCTTGTACCCGTGATCTTGTCCTTTCGGTCATAACCTAAAGCTCATGACCATAGGTGAGAATGGGAATATAGATTGACCAGTATATTGAAAGCTTTGCCTTCCGGCTCAGCTCCTTCTTCACCACAACGGATCGATACAGCGTCCGCTTTACTGAAGACGCCGCACCGATCCGCCTGTCGACCTCCCGATCCACTCTTCCCTCACTCACGAACAAGACTCCGAGGAACTTAAACTGCTCCACTTTGGGGCAAGATCTCTTTCCCAACCCGGAGATTGCACTCCACCCTTTTCCGGGAGAGAACCATGGACTCTGATTTGGAGGTGCTGATTCTCATTCCGGCCGCTTCACACTCGGCTGCGAACCGATCCAGTGAGAGCTGAAGATCCCGGCCAGATGAAGCCATCAGGACCACATCATCTGCAGAAAGCAGAGACCTAATCCTGCAGCCACCAAACCGGATCCCCTCAATGCCTTGACTGCGCCTAAAAATTCTGTCCATAAAAGTTATGAACAGAATGGGTGACAAAGGGCAGCCTTGGCGGAGTCCAACCCTCACTGGAAACGTGTCCGACTTACTGCCGGCAATGCGGACCAAGCTCTGACACTGATCATACAGGGAACGGACAGCTCAGAGTATGGGGTATCGGACTTCATAAATGTTAATACAAAATTAATACAGCCATGAAAATTCCATTCTACCTTTACTTAAATCAAATCGAGAATGTTGTTAAAAAGTAAAAAAAAAAAAAAAAAAACATTAAGGGATTTGTTTGGTTTGGAAAAATGCTGGTTTCAAGCAATTCTATGCAACAATTAGTATTTTCGTGCATTTGTGTGTTTAAGGCAGGGGTCCCCAAACTTTTTGACTCGGGGGCCACATATATATGTATATATGTATATATATGTATATATATATATATATATATGTATATATATGTATATATGTATATATGTATATATATGTATATATATATATAAATGTATATATGTATGTATATATATATATATATATGTATATATGTATGTATATATGTATATATATATATATATATATATATATATGTATATATATATATATGTATATGTATATATATATATATGTGTATATATATGTATGTATATATATGTATATATATATATATATGTATATATGTAGGTGTGGGAAAAAATCACAA